>NW_017731379.1:596777-676760 GCF_001890085.2 Hipposideros armiger
TTTTGAATTTGTTCTTGTAAGTGGCGTAAGAAGGTGGTCCAGTTTCATTTTTTTGCATGTGTCAGTCCAATTTTCCCAACACCATTTATTAAATAGTGATTTACCAAATAATTTAACAAAAGAATTCTTCAAGTAGAGTTTCTCAAGTGTATTTTTATAGATTCCTGCAGGGCTAAAATACCACCCCTACCAGAAGTTAGTCTAATGCATTAACAAAATAATTTCATGATAATTGCATATGTGCTCTGATGAGAATATGTATAGGATGCTATGGAGTCTACTGGATGTGTTAACCCTAAACGCATAAGATCAAAGAGAGCTTCCTGGAGGAGGTGACAAAGTCAAGTATGAAGGGTAAGTAGGAGTTGAACCAAAAAAGGGGAAAAGGAGAGCATTGCAGCAGGGGAAACAGAGTGTACAACTAGGTTGTTGTTCAGGAACTGCAAGCAACCTGGCTGAACTCAGAATCCAAGTACATTGTTCCTTCTTTCTTTTTCACTTAAAAAAATATTTATTGGCTACTCACTGTATTCCAGGCACTCTTTGAGGTAACAGGAATATAGTGATAAACAGAGCAAAGTTTCTGCTCACACAGAGCTTCCATTCTAAAAAGAGTGACGATGAAAACGTAAACAAGATAATTTCCTGATTGTGAAAATTCCTGTTATACAAAATAACAGTCGGTGGGCAGGGAAAGTGTTGCGTTCACAAGGTTGATCAGCAGAGACTTGTCTGTGAAGGTTATATTTGAACCAGCCATGGGAAAAGGAGCCAGTAGTGCAGAGATCTGGAGTTGGAATAGGCAACAAAACAGCAGAAGGCTCTGAGGTGGGTGAGGGAGGGAAGACCAAGGTCATTGGAGCAGAGTGAACAAGGTTGTAGTGAGAGACGGTGGAGAGAAAGGCAGGGGCCAGATCAGGCAGGGCCATTTGAAGAAGTCAGGATTTTATTCTACTTGTGACGAAAAGCCATTGGAAACTTTTAAGCAAGGATTGATATGCTCTGAATTACTCTTTAAAATCAAACCTGGCTGTTATGTGTATAGGGGGACAATACTGGAAGCAAGGAGATCGATTAGGAAGCTTTTAACAGAGGATATACCAAGTTTTGTGGCTTGACTGCCTCAGGATATCATAATGCCACTTAACAAAAAAAGATTAGACTGGAGGAGAAACAAGTCTGGGTGACTGGGCATGTTGAATTTGAATTAGTTTGGGGACATTTCACATTAAAAGAAACTTTCAGTAGAAAACAGGATGTATGGGGGTCTGGAGCTCAAGAAAGAGAACTATAGATTTAAGAATTGCTGACATATGAATGGTGTAACTACAAAAAAAATGCTTGGGATTCCCTAAAGAGTAGGTGTAGTGGGGAGAGGAGACGATGGAAGGATCCCTGTGGACAGAACAGCAAGACTTCTTAGACTAACAAGGAACAACCAAGGAAGGGGGGGGGGGGAGAGAGAGAGAGAGAGAGAGAGAGAATGCCCCAGAAGTGAAAGCATGTCAAATGACAGTGAGAGGTTAAATAAAACTGAAAAGCTTCTATCATTTTGTTTTGTTTTGCTTTGTTTTCAACAGGAAGTCATCAGTGATCTTGAACGCAGTTTATGAAGGGAAGGAGATAGAAAGTAAACAGAGTAGATCAGGGAGTGAGCAGGAGGTAAAGCGAGGATACACTCTTTTCAAAAACTTGGCAGTGAAAAAGAGAGGGGGCAGTAGCTAGAGAGGTATAGGATTGAAAGGGCATTTTTGAAAGGCAGGATAGCTATGCCCTCTGTTATTCCACAATTTACATAATTCTACAAACAACTCAATTCTCCTTTCACCTGCTCAGCTCTCGTCTGCCCTCTCTGCTCACAGAACTTTCCCGGTGTTTAATCTTCTCTTGGCCACAGGGTCCTAAGTGGGGTCACCCCCCCCCCCTGGTTGTATGAGGGTGGCCTCTCCTGTGCCACAGAAGTGTCAAACTCTCACGTTGGCCAGATGATGGGTTACACACACTCCTGCTGGGAGGATCTGGCCAATTACATTCAGATTTTATTATTAACTTAACATGTGAGTGATCATTCTGTTTCTTAAAACATAACTCTCTCTAGGGTCCATTTATTTCTCTGAAGCCAAGATTCCATGGGCTGTGAAACACGAAGACATGGAGGGCAGCAAATGACAAATGGACTCAGTGACGGGGAAACTGCCGAGAGCTGGGAGAGCTGTGTAGTGTCCTATCCTCTCATGAAAACCAAAGCATTGCCGGGCAATGAACTCTGCTCCTGTATGCTCTGGCATCTCCACTAGTGTGACCACTTGTAATTGTTTGGAACCATTTATGAAGAGGAAAAACTCCCATGTAGGGGGACATCCCCACCGGGTTGTTCACGGGGCGAAGTTTACAACACAATTCCATCTGTGTGGGTGGGGCTCCCCTAACCTCTGAGGAACCTGCTGGAATCACAAGCCTCTGGTGCCAGCCCAGGATTCTGTTTTAAGGCTGTTGAGTACCTTAGATTTGTTTGCGTGTATCTGCGTGTGTGTAGGGGAGGAGGGGGGTGTTGGGGGGGATCTTCCCATTTCTGTGTGGTTTTCAAACACGAAGTAGAACTCCTCTGAGTCAATTAAAATTAAGCATCTCGCAAGGACCCAAGGGGGAAAGTTGGCTCCTAGAAAAGGCAGAGCAAGGCAGGGGGTGGAATGATTTGGTCCATCACATGGGTATTTTCTTTCCCACTCCTTTTCTGTGGGTATAGTGGTCACAGGCAGCAGTAATTTTTTTTTCCAATACTGCTATTTCTCCTAGTGACGCATGGGTGAGGCAACAGAGGGGAGAGGGGCGTTGTTTCCTTCAGATGCATTTGAAGATTAGCCTGAGCTTCCAAATGTAAATCTTCCTGGTAACCTTTTCCCGATGATGTTAAGAACACTATGGCATAAACTAAACAGCTTGAAAAATCAATAGGAATCTTAAGATGTTATTTCTCTTGGGAAATTAGAAAGTGAACAAACCCCTGAGGTTCTACCCAAGGCCTGATGAGAGATTTATTAAAATTCTTTCTATAGAAATTATTGAGATTCTACTCAAACGCAGTGGAAATAGATTCAACAAAGCACAGAAAAGAAATACAAATTTGGACAGTGATAAATGAAAAATGTAAAGATATATTTTTAGGGTAAATGCTGCTTATTATTCCTTTCTTTGTGTCTTGCCATGCCCCCTGCTTTTCAGAGAAAAGCAACAGCTTTAAATCCATTATTCTTTCATGAAATGTCATCTCCCCACAACGCCCTCAAGATCCACATCAACTCCGCTCTGCTGTTGTTGGCTGGATCCACAGAGACCAGGAGTTGCAACACCCATTACAATGGCAAGAAAGCCAAGCTTCCTAAGCCAGCACTAATACTATGGCAGAGCTTTCATCAGATGGCTCCTGGGTCAACCAGAGGGAAATGCGAAGTTCTCCCGGTGCTAGCTTGCCCACTGGGCCCTCTCAGGGAAACTGAAGAGCACCACCAGGTTTATTAAAGTAACAACTGGGCAAGACGCCACCAGTGCTTAATGGAGCACATGGCTGGATCTGGACAAGGAAGCTGCACTTTGCATTCTTTTCCAGGAAGGGAGGGAGTGGCAGTGGCCTAAGTCCCTGGAAACTCCTCAGTGCCCTGGCTGGCATCCTGGAGATTTTCCCAGCTTGTTCTGGGAGAGGGATCCCACTCTAAGCAATAGGTTCCACTAGGTCTTATAATAAGTAATATGACCAGCATGGAAGTCAAATCTTTAGAGTCCCTAAATATTACTGGAGCAGTGTCTCCCAAGTGTGGGTCCACAAACCTACAGGATAATAGGTACCACTCCATAGCCAAGCCCTTATTCATCTCCTTCCTGGGTTACAATAATAACTTGCTCTTCTCTTGATTTATCTCCTCTCCCCCTTGCTCCTGGGAGCTATAGTAAAGAAGTTACATCATTGACTAATTCTGTACTAAACCTAGGTTGGGAAATACAGTGCCAGACTAGATCATCACCAACACAAAATACCATACAAGGGATTATTGTTCATCATCATGAATAGCATTCTCACAGCAAAATCTTGAAGTTTATCTAATTACTGGTTTGTATTTTCATGTCACCTCTTGATATGTTTTCTAGTTATTCTCTATTTTAAGGGTGGAAAAAATCTCAATAATATTAACACTTTCTGTCTATAAGGCACTTGAAGCATTTTTAACAAAACTAATTTAACCCTCAAAGCACCTATGGAAGATAGGCAATATAATTACCTACATGCTACCGATGAAGAAAGGTTCAGAGAGGCTAAGTGATTTGTTCAAGATCACATACACAGCAAGGAACAACACAGGACTTCAGCCCAGGTTTGTCTAATTTTAAGACAACTGTTCTTTCTGCTGCAATGGGGCTGACTCACTCACCAAGTCAAGTATCACCAAATATAAAGCAAAATAATTTAGGTGATTGTTTTCAGGAATTTCAATGGCAAATTAAGTAAATTAGATCTTTTCCAGCTGCTTCAGTATTGTTTTCAAGAGGCAGTCAAATTTCACCACTCTTGATGCTCCGAGGTTTCAATGTTTGTTCCAGTTTCAATTCAATTCAACATGCTTTACTGAGAGCTTTAAATGTGCCAGATACAGCACAAGAGGCTAATAATACAATGATGATTCAGTCACAGTCCAGTTAGGAGGTCCTCACTGTCTGCTCATATGTCCAAGTTCAGATTAGATGATCTGGGAAATACAGGAGTCTTGTTGCTTGACTTCTTACTTAGTCCATTCGCTTCACTGGATGACTTCTTCAACATTTACTAATGAATAAGACACAATGCATGCTCTCTAGAGTTCATAGTTCAAATGAGGGAGATGAACATGCAGGTGAATAACTTATAGTAAACCTTGATAAATGCAGTAACAGAGATATAAATAAAATGCTAGAAGAGCCAAGAGAACTGAGCAACTAAATCCACCTGGGCAAATCAGCACACACTCTTCCTGAGAGACTGAGTCTTACACTATGGTGATCTATTGAAATATTAGAATGTCAGCCCTTTAAAGCATACTTCCACATACTCCTTAGTCTCCTGCAAACAGTAAATGCTCACTATTTGTATGTTGAGAGGTCGGAGTGCAAACTGCTCTTGCAGCATGCTTGACCTGACTATGAGCTGGGAAGAGGAAGGAAGTGTCACAAACTCCTCAGCAGTTGCTTCTAGTGATAGTAATTTTTACTATCGGATTTCTACTGGGTTCAAAAAAGTTACGTTCATGTCCTGACCCCTAGAACCTGTGAATGTGGCCTTATTTGGAAAAAGGGTCTTTGTAGATATAATTAAGGATCTTGAGATAAGATCATTCTGGATTACCCAGGGGGACCCTGAATCCAATGACCAGTGTGTTTATAAGGAACAGAAGAGAGTCCACGTGCAGAAACAGAAGCAGAGATTGGAGTGATGCAGCCACAAGGAATGCCAGCAGCCACCAGAAGCTGGAAGAGGCCAGGAAGCCTTCTCCCTGAGAGCCTCCACGGTGCAGCCCCGCTGACACCTTGATTTCAGGCTTCTGGCTTCCAGAGCTGTGAGAGAATCAATTTCCGTTGCTTTAAGCCACTCAGTGTGTAGCAATTTGTTACACACAAGACCTTGTATGTATACAGGAAACATACAAGACCAACATGACTCTCTAGCAGCAGTATTGTCAAAAAGTCCTCACTAAGCTTAATTTATATAACTTTGTGTGGGTACTGCACAAAGTGGAGTAGATGAACCAGGTCTCAGCCCTCAGGAAGATTCCATGGATAGCCATGGAAATGCTAAGGTGAATGGCCGTATAGCAGGTCTTTGGAGTGAGACAATCTGGATGTGGGTTCCTATTCTCCCACTTATTCAGCTATATGAATCGGAAATGGTAATAAGCCTAAGCTTCAGTATAATTATCTACAAAATGGGAATTATTGTAAGCATTAAATAAGAAAGCACCTAGAGCTCTTAGCATAATGGCTGGCCCACAGTAAGCACTAAGTCAGTAACAGGTATTGTTATCACTATTATGGAGATAAATGAATACATGTGCACAGCTGAAATGACAACAGTGATCAGATAAACAGAGCGTTCAACTAAAGTCAATTATCATTACTTTGCATGGATCTTATTTCCAGCATCTTCCTCATCATCCTGATGGCACCTATCCTTGCCATCATCAAAAACAACCAATAGTTCTGAGACCCTGCAGTGCCCATTTTTTTTCCTCTAAAAATTGGGAAAAGTAGTGTCCAAAACTTGTTTTAAGAATATCAAACTCATTCAGTCCAAGCCTTTATCAAACTCTCAACTTTTAGGTTGAAAATCTCTATATCTATTTTCTTCCCTAACCACGTGTCCTTCCATCTTTTTCACTGAAGCCCAGTGCGAGTGCTGGGACTCACAAGGGATCACCCCTTATATCCATCAACCTACCACTCATATCTTCTACAGTTCCCTCTCCAGTGGTTCCTTCTCTCCCCACAAACATCTTTACTCAACCCTGCTACCCCACCATGCTCCCATTCCGTCTCCTCCAGGATGTTTTGGCCAACCCCTCAAACTCAACCTGCCCATAATTAAATTCACCATCTCTTTTACTGCCCAATCCTGCTGCATTTGAACTCCTCTGGTCTAATGATGCTCCCATCTTCCAGGCACTGAGGCCTGAAACCTACTAGTCACTTCAGGGCCTTTGTACTTCTCCAAGTTGTCTGGAACACTCTTCCCTAAAACTTTTCACATAGCTGGTTCCTTGTGATCATTGAGGGCTCACCTAAACTCCCTTTTCTACAGATTCCTCCCCTGGCTACCTAATCAAAAGAACCTTCCTCCCAAGTCTCTCTACATGAAACCCAGTTTCATTTTCTTCATAGAACTTGCCACTATTTGAAGTTAATCTTATATGTTTCTGACTTGTTTGTTGTCTGATCTACCCACTATGAGCTGCTTGAAAGCAGAGACCATGTCTGTCTAGCACAAAATAGGTGCCCAATACACATCTTTGAATGACTTTCCTGGACTTCTATTTTCCTCCACATAATCTCTGTTCTTGCTCAGCCCCACAGCTTGAAAAAGATAAATAGGAAGCAGAGCTTAGACCACAGCCTCCTAGCTGGCCTCCCTGCTGTTTCCTCCTCACCCAGTTCATCTCACATCCTACCTGCTACATAATTATCTTAAATCACAGCTCTCATCTTGTCAATTACTTCCTTAAAATTCTTCAATAACTACTCACTGGCTACTAAATTAGGCACAAATTCCTTATCTAGGTATTCACTACTCTCCTCTGGCTCCGTCCTACCTTTTACAAAAGTTAAATTCCCTCTTTAAACCATTTATTTTGCAGTAATTACAGAAACAGTAGGTTGCAAAGAAATGTGCAAGAATTCCCATGTACTCTTTCCCTAGCCCCTCTCCAGTGTTAACATCTTACACAGCTCTTGTACAATATCAAAACCAAGAAGCTGGTACAATCCAGAGCTTATCCAGATTTCACCAGTTATATATATATACTTGTGTGTATGTGTGCATGTGCACGCGCACCCATGCACACGCACTAGCACTCAAGCACACAGACTTGCTTGTGTAGCTGTATGCAACTGTATCATATGTGTAGCCTTGGGTAATCACCACCATAATCAAGACGCTCAACTGTACCATCACCATAAAACTCTGTTACCTGTTTACAGCCTTATCCATCCCCCTATCCGTATCCTTGACTACTACTAATCTGTTCTTCATCTAATTATTTCACAAATGTTAAATAAATGGGATTCTTTACTTTTATTAATTAGTATTCCATAAATATACTACAGTCTGTCTAACTAACCACTCATCCACTGAAGGACATTTGGGTAGTTTCCAGCTTGGGGTTAATACAAATAAGATTGCTTTGAACATTCATGTATGAGTTCCTGTATGAAAATAAGCCTTAATTTTTCTACAATAAATTCCCAAGAGTGCAATTGCTGGTATCTTACTTTTGTAGCCCCATTTTCCCCAAATTCCATTCCTATTCCCATATTTTAGTCAAACAGGACTACTTGTAGTTTACATTTCCTCTTCCTCTCTGGTTTCTGATCCTCATCACCGTTTGCACATTTATTATAAAAACTGCCTCAAATCACTTTTTGAAAGTGGATAAAGAAATAAATTAACAGAGAGAATAGAAATGAATGAGTGGAAGGGAAAAAACAAGAGATGACAGAGTATTTTATCAACCCTGTCCCAGTAAAATGTGATCTCTTTCCTATAAACCTACATCTTATTTGCTAAACTTATAAAATGTATGTCCTTCCAGTCTCACAGATGCATATATCCCCTCTACCTCCATTAAAACAGTAAACTCCCTGGAGACAGATCATTTCTTACTAGTTTTATATTCACTCAGGCACCAAGCATAACCCCAGTGTTTCTGTTACAACAGGAGTTCAAGCAAAATAGAATCTTCATTGTTGAATGAGGATGAATTATCTATCTTTGCCCTATGAGGACTCTGATCTAACCAGGCAATGAGGATGTTATATTTGCACTAAAAAAGATTAATAATACAAGTCTACACAGGCTAAGTGCCAAATAATAATAGAAGCAAAAAGTGTTACAGATGCATAGAAAAGTAAGAAATACTTTCTGGGATAGTTGGAGGATGCTTCCTAAAGAAGGCTATGTTTGAGGGAAACCTTGAACAGATTAGTAGAACCAACAAAAAGTAGAAAAGGGAGTCCTTTTTGGTAGCCATCGTTTAAAAACAATATATGGGTTAACCTCATTCTTTGTAGTTGCTGGATAATATCCCACAGTATGCATGGGCCCAAATTTTTGAACCACCTTGCTAATGATGGACATTTAGGTTTGCGTCAGGATTAAGTTTGGATCCATGTTACAGAAAACCCAAATAAGAATGTCATAAATACAAGAAACTTTATTTCTCTCTTGTGTAAAAGAAGCCCAGACGCAGGTATTTAAGAGTTGTTATGCAAATTCCATGGTCTTCAGACCACGCTCCATATTTTAGCTCCACCATCCTAGCTCATGGCTTCTTTTTCCAAGGTTGCCTCATGAGCCCAGCCAACAAGTTTTGTTACAGGCAACTGGAAGGAAAGAGGAAAAACAAGATAGCCTACCTCCCAGCTAAGCCAGGTCCCCTTATGTAACCTTACGGAAATTTCATATAAGGCCTTCAGTTCTGTCTCATTGTTTTTGATTAATGTAAGTTTTGACTTAGCTATATGGCCATGCCTAGCTACAAGGGAAGATGAAAAAATGTAGTCTTACATGAGTGTATTGCTATCTCAAACAAAGCTGAAGATTTTTGAAGATTTAAGAAAGGATAATAGATATTGGGTAGCAACCATCAGTGAGAGAACAAAACTTAAACCTTGTCCTCCCAATGAGTAAACACACATATTATCTTCTATAGTTAGAAAAAAAAAAGTACTTCACACCCTGACCCCTGAAATAAACAAGCCAAAAAAAAAAAAGTATGACATCTGGTTCTAGTCTCTAAAATAGAAGAAACCTTAATCCTATTTGTGAAAATTACTGAATCTCTAACAAAACAATTTTTTCCCTGAAGTTTGCAATATTCTTATGATAATCATGTCTGACTTTCCATCATGAGCAGACTAACTATAACCCTGTAATCCTGTGGGTTTTTACTTTAAATACCTTTTGTATTTTTTAATCAGCAAGCCAGTCCTGAATTTGGACTCCCTTACAGAACTTTGCAAGTAAACTGTTTTTCTTTTCTTAAACTATTTTTCTTTTCTTAATGTTTTTGTGCCTCTAAGTCTTCCTTTCACAGCAGTCTCAGCCACAAGGTTACATATTCCGTTTTTCACTATTATTAAGTCATGCTGCAGTAAACAACATGTACATGTCTGCATGTACACATAATGACAATTTCTCAAACACAGATATCTGAAAAGGGACTTGCTGGGACAAATGATATGCACAACTTTAATATACTGTACCTAATTGCTACCCAAAAACCTGTACCAGTTTATATTCCCGCCATCATTATACTCGTATGAGCATCCCTGATTTCTCACATATCACCAACACATGAGATTATCACTCTTATTATTTTTAGCAAATCTGATGAAGGGGAAAAATGCCTCATTGTTCCAACTTATATTTTCCTAATTATTATCTAGTTAGTAATTACAGCCTAGCTAGGTTGAACATCTTTGTTTATTGACCATGCCATTTGTATTAATTACTTTGAAGTGTTGGTTATCTTCTCCCCATTTGGATTGTCTTCTTACCAATGTATAGTACTTTATATTTTCTGGATATTAACCTTTTGCTATGCATGTTATTACTATTTTCTTCCAATCTATCACTTAACTTTTGACTTTGTTTATGGTATCATTTGCTTTAAAAAGTAGTAAACTGTGATGTAGTCAAATACATCAAGCACTTCTTTTCTTACTTCTAGGGGCTTTTCTTTCTTAGAAAGACCTTCCCGCCCCAAAATTATAAATTTATCGTCTTGTAATACTTGTAGGGTTTGCTTATTGTATATAAACTACATGGAATTTATTTTTATATAAGGTAGGAATTTCTCTAATTATTTTTGCTAAAGGGATAACCAATTTTCCCAACACTATATACTGAATAATCTATTCACTCCTCTACTTTGAAATGTTATCTTTACCATATGTTAAATTATCACACAGAATTAAGACTGCTTCTGGACTTTATTTTTCTGTTCTATTGATCCATCTGTCCATTTGTACACCAATACTACAGAGTTTTAATTACCAAAGCTCTAGAGTATGTTTTGATATCTAGTAAATCAGGCTCCTCCCTATTATATCTAAATAAATAAATAAATAAATAAATAGTTTGGCTATTCTCATAAATTTTCTCTTCCAGATGAATTTAAAAAGTAATTTACTAAATTCCATTTAAAAATCCTATGCAGGGCCGGCCGAGTGGCACGATGGTTAAGAACTGTCTTGGGATGCCAGAGGGCCCCGGTTCGGATCCCACATATGAGGGCCAGTGACACTGCCCTCCACAGCTAAGATGCTCAACAACAGCTCAACCTGGAGCTGGGCTGCCATGAGTCGCCGGCAACGGCGTAGGCTGCACCCCCTGTGGCAGCGGGTTGCCATGGGCTACCGTGTGTAGCCAGCAGCCGCAGTGAGTGGCCGTCCAGAAGCCGGCGACTGATCTGCCTCACCCGGGAAGAGCGCAATGATGGTGCCAACTTGGGCCAGTGAAGCAACGTCCTCCACAACTAGACTGAAGAACAAAAAGACAGCAACTTGTCTGTTCCCCTTCCCCCAATTCCCCAATAAAAATCTTTAACAACAACAACAAAAATCCTATGTAGATTTTTTAATTGGGGTTATCTCAGATTTGTAGCTTAGAGATTTTTTTGTTCTTTCTAGGATAACTTGCCTGTTTTCAAAATTTGTATATATTTAACCAAGTACCTACAATGGGCTGAATTCTGTGGGAAATTCAAAGAATTTTAAGACAGTCCTTACCCTGCAGAAATGTACAAAAGGATTTAACTAGTGCATTAAAAGTCAAATATCTATAGAACTAAACTCGTGGCTCACTTATCATTATACTATGCACTTTGAGGCTTATTTTTGCCTCTCAATTCACTTCTGTCTTTTCTTTGGCCTTTTGTTTTTCTTTTTAAACACCTGACAACGTGGTGTTTATATACACAATCAGTTTATGTTTTAGTCACCCTAAGTAAGCAGTTCTGCTATCATCCCAATTTTACAGATAAGAAAACTGAAGCTCAGGAAAGCTAAGTCACTTTCCCAAGATCCAGCAAGGATTTGAAACCAAGCTTACCTGACTTCAGCCGCCACAGTGCCCTCCTTTTCTTCCTTCCCCCTTTTAAGTTCCTGCTCCTTTATCAAATGCAAAACTCATCTCTGAAATAAGAACAGGGGATGGATAAATGAACAACCTCCAGCTTTGTGTCCTGTTTCATCCTCTCTACAAATGCCCAGTGAATAATACAATCGCCTGTGGGGACCGAGGACTCGTTCTCCTCTGTTGCTGCCCAGGTTGGCCCTGTTAGGGCCCCGCCCCCTCCTTTCCCTTAAGCTAAGAACACTACGTAACTTACAAAACGTGATGCAAAACGAAAATGTGGGGCGCCTTGTTCAAAAAATGGTTAATAATTTCAAGAGTTGAAAGCAGACCATTCAACGAAGCACAGGGCCCGTGTACACATGGGAGGCGGGGGGTGGTTCTCGGCCACACGGCTCAGAGCTTCCCTTTTTTCTAACCTCAGTTTCTGGCTTTGCAGACTCACAGCCCTGTTCTGATGAAGAAGGCTGCTCGGAAGTCTTCCTCCCCACTGACAGTGACTACGACTCCAGCGACGCCCTGAGCCCCCGAGACCTGGACCTGGTCTACCTGTCGTCGCACGACATCGCCCAGCAGGCTCTAAGCGGCCTAAGCGGCAGCGCCCCCGACGTCCTGCAAGTGCACGACATGAAGACGACGTTGGGGCCGGGCCAGGACCCGCAAGGCCAGGTTCCGGGGCCGGACCCCAACCACTCCTGTGCCGAGTTGCTCCACGGCCTCAGCCTCACGGGCTACGCGCCCAAGAACCACACCAAGATGGCGCCGGGCGCGCGGCCGCCGCTGGGCTTCCTGGGAAAGCGGAAGCTCACCAAGCACCAGCACTACGGCGGCTTCAGCCGCCACCACCGGTGGCTGCGCATGCACAGCGAGACGCAGTCCCTGTCGCTCTCGGAGGGCATTTACACGCAGCACCTGTCCCAAGCCTGCGATCTGGCCCAGCATCCCGGGGAGGCCGAGCGACTCAGTCCCGCCCCCGATGGGCCTCGGGGCCTGGCGCTGGCCCACACCGCGAGCCTCCCGGAGGAGCGGAAGAGCAGCCTCCAAGACCCAAGGCCTTCGGTACGCCGCATCTACGTGGAGCCCTACCCCGAGGCCCTGGCGGACACAAAGCCCTGGGTAGCTTTGAGCCCGCCCCCTGGAGACCATTCCGGCCTGCCCAGCCCCACCAACCCAGAGATGAGCCCAGAGGGTCCGACCACGTCCCCGGTGTCAGAAATACTCAGCAGCATGCTGTAAGGAGGCCACAGCTGGCTGTCCACTGATCCACCGCAAGTCCCTGCATTTCCTATCACCCAGCCTGCCCCCGCCATGTCCCCCATCCATTTTCAAATGGTTTGACTATTCAAAATCCATAGGTTCTAGGTTCAAGGTTCTCTTTTTAAGGGAAGAGTTGGGATAGAGGCAAGAGTTGCCAGTGGCATTCCCAGTTCACCTTACAAAGGGCATAGAGGAGCTTTTGCACCAACATGGAGTCCTGGACACAACAGTTCAAACATGCCACTCTGTTGGTGGCACCTGCGACTGAGGTAGGGCAGCCCAACGAGCCACCCTCAGTTCTGTAGCTGGCTTTGTAATCTGACCCCTGGATTTAGGGATCTTTCATAAATTTGTGATTGGTAGGAGGAGTTCTATAGATGAAAATAAAATTAGCATTGTTTTTCTCTCCATTCCAAAGTTTTAGAAGAGCTTGAGAGAAAGAAGCCCAGGTTGTCTCTCTAGGGCACAGGGTCAAGTGGATTTGCCCTGAGTTCCCCGTCAGCTAAACCAAGTCATTCCAAAGTGCAGGGTTCTCAGGGGCTCACCAAATCCAATTTATCCATCAGCACTGATCTGATTAAAGAGGCCTTGGACAGGCCTTTTCTTCACTTGGCTCTGTGTGGAAGTCACCAGAAACAAAAATAGAGAACGCTTCTCTTCTAGCTCTGTCTTGCAAACATAGAATAATGCAGGAAGCAGCCCTTCCTGCACAGTCAGCTCCCATTCAAGCACAGAAATGGGCCGTATATTATTCCAGAGTGCAAAGAGATGGCCGAATTAAATAAAAGCCTGGATTATAGACAAGAGGAGGGAGAGAGATGAGCAAAAATGTATTTCCTTTACAGTCCTAAAGTAAGTCCATGGGGGCTGTGTGTCTGAAAATGATAATGGGTTTGCTCCAGATTTCTCAGGTCATGGACTTGCCATTAAACAAGAAAATGCCCTTCAACTATGGCCAGGCAGTGGTGGAATCCTTATAGTCACATAAGCACATCTACTCACCCCCATATCACAGGTGACAGGACAGATTGTCCAGGGCTTGGGTTGCTGCCTTCCCCTCTTTAATCCACCCCTTCCAAAGTCAGTTTTACTCTGAAATCAGCTGACCCATTAGCCTCAGGGAGAATCTTTCCTTAGAAGGCTTGACAGTGGTTCTGAGACTGTGCTCAAAGACACCTGAAAATCCTGCCTCAGACTTATTGCCTCCCACCTGCCTTTCTCCCGGAGGAGAAACCCAAATCACAGAGAGATCACACGGTGTATTCAAAAAGGCATGAGCCTTCGCTCATTTCCTGGAGCCAAGACCCATTCAGTTCACTGGGATTCTAAATGGTCCTTTTCTGCTTCATAGGCATTTTGGTTAAATATTGCTCTTTATGGCCCTACTCCTATCCTCACAGTTCTACCATTTGTCCTCATGGGAGTTCATACAAAGTCCCCTGTTCACAATGTTATTCCGATTCCTTCCATTTTTAAAACATTTGATTTAAACATAAATAATTACCCTGGAGCAAAGGTACAGATTTGGCCCATGGCCTATGGTCATTAGAAAACTGAAGCCCAGAGCTCAGTCTTTATTTTTTTAAGAGATTTTATACTCAATGAACCTTCCCAAGAATCTTGATCAGAATCACTGCAGCTCCTTTTCCATGCCTGACAGGATTTTAAAAGGCAGTTTTCTTCTGTTCTGAGTGAATTCTATGTATATGGAGTGTTAGAGCTAGAAGGGACTACAAAATTAGTCTGAGTCCTTGCATTTACAGATGATACAATTAAGGCACAAAGAGGTTAAGTGACTTGCTCAAGGTCAAAGAGCTAGTTTAGTCTCAGTGAGGGTCAAAATCCAGAACCATTTTTGTAGCAGGCTCTCCCATTGGGGATTGGCACATACTTAGTCAACTCTTGATTGTCTATAGGCTACTTATCTAGTTTGCAGATTATCTAAGCTACTTCTAATTCCAAATTCAACTCTTTTTTTTTCAACGTTTATCTAACAGATTTCCAATATCACAGAGATCCTTGTTGCCAGGAAATACAAAGTTCACATAATAGACATCTAAGCTAAGTTAATTAATTTAAAAAAACCAAATTTGGGAGAAATGTCATTTAAAATTACCGTATGACTTCCCTTTAATAACAAAAATGACAGAGTCACCTGCAGTTAGTTGCTATTATACTTATTTCTCATTGTAAGACATGATATATGTTAAATACGTGTGAGATGAGATGCTGGAATTGTCAGGAGCTAAGAAACCAAATGATTCTTTGATCATGACCTTTCTGGTAGCACAGAAGGAAGTCTGTGACTGTGAATTAGATAGGAGACATTTGACAGGCAGCAAAAGCAGAGACTGACCTACCCTTGGGCCCCTCATTTGGTCAGCAAGTTCTGGTACGCTGG
This sequence comes from Hipposideros armiger, assembly GCF_001890085.2. Lineage (NCBI taxonomy): Eukaryota > Metazoa > Chordata > Mammalia > Chiroptera > Hipposideridae > Hipposideros > Hipposideros armiger. Next base: position 612,308 of record NW_017731379.1, read on the forward strand.
ACCAAATTGACTCATGAAGTAAAGTTGCATTAAATTTAAATCCCCTAATTTATATTGGGGACACGGGGTTATTTCTTCACCTTCTATGAGGGAAAGAGATGCATGCCCATGAAATGAATAATGCACATTAGGTTTCAATGGGCACATTTAATCAACTTGAAAAATGTGTTTTCCTAGCAATATTCCTACATAAAAGCGGATGCTATATCCTCAATAACTAGCTATTTGTTCAAGTAGCTCCCGTACCTCCACTTGGCAACATCTTGTGAGCCTAGTTGAAATTCATACATTCTTTTAGGAGATCATTGTGTTCTCTAATTCACAGTCCTGGGCTCATTTGGCCAGACTTCTCATTATAGAAACTTTACAGTGAGGATTTTTGTTTGTTTGTTTGTCTTGTCTCATCTTATTGGTTTGGTTTGGTTTAGGATATGATGGACCTTTGTCTTTCCTTCTTTTAAAGTCCAAACTGAGAGTCTCTGGACTTTCCTATCACAGATCTTTTCCATGGTTTTTCTAACATGCTTAATTCTACCTGTATTATCCAGCTCTTGTCATTTGTGAAAACCCTCAAAAATTATTGACCCTCCCATATGTCTGCCTCTATTCTAAGTCCCACAGGGAACAAAAGAATCAAGTATAAAATGTCCTCAGGCCGCAAGGAGCTCACAATCTGACATGCGTGTAGCCACCATAACCATACATCTTTTCATCAATGTCTTAGAAGAGGCAGGAGCCCGTCTCCTCAGCCAGGCCAACATAGTGCACGTTGGGCCAAACATCTTTGATTTCACTCTTGCTGTCTATTCATAAGGGTGGACAGCCTGGAAAATGCAAGGCATCAATGGATGTGCTTCCAACCATTTACAAAGCTATCATATCCTCTTCATTGGCAAGGGTACCTGGGAGACAGTAATTAAAAACATTCACTCTAGGGAATGAGTATTTTTCAAAGTGGGTAGTTAAAGATGAGACCCATTCCTTTTTAGAAACATTCACTCATGCTCAAAGCAATAATTACACTGGAGAAAATGGTTCCATTTGGTTTGAAAGTTGAAGCCAGTTAGTAACAGTATTCCTCTAGCTCCCTTTCCCAAAGGATCCCAAAGCACTTTATGAAAAGCAATGACTGAAGCCTTGTTGTACTCCCCTAAAAAGACCCTGTCCAGGAGCCACCTGGCAAACACCTACCCCATCCTTGCCAGGAGAGCATGCCAGACAAGTGGGAAAGAGGACTGGCCTCTCATTCATTGTTATCCTGCCACACGAACGTGCGCCCCAGTGGGCATTGAGCTCTTCACTTGACAATTTTAAAGGAGGCATACCGGAAACTCCCAAGTCCTTGGCTTCCTCTTGTTCTTCACACACTACCCAAGAGGTTCTCACTTTCTCTTGGAGAACTATCAGCTCAAGCTGTTAAGGGGTCTTCAGTGCATTTAAGTCCCCTAGTTATGTCAACAGCACACAGAACTCACTGACTTCTTAAAATTGACACTTGTTAGAAAGAAAATGCCATTATTCTACAACTCTCAGCTTTGTACGCGCGGCAGAGCTACAGCAGAGAAAGTGCAGCTCTTGGTATGTTTGTTTATTGAACTATAACATACCAGTTGGAGAGGGTAGTTGTAGATTAACAAGAGAACACTCTCAGAGAATTGAAAGTGCTACATTTTCACTTTATAAAGCCTAACTATGTTTCCAGATAATTCAGTAAAGCGAATCTGAACTTTTTTTTTTTTCCTGGTCATACCTTTAAGGACATTTTTTTAAGGAGCTATTTGGGAAGGCAATGATACCTCTTCACAGGTAGCAGGGTGAACAAGGCAAAAACTTGTTTCTTTGCGGGTCACCTCTCATAAGATGTTCAAACACATGGCTCATGACTGTTAAGCTCAACTTCAATGCGGCCTTACAAACAACAAGGGTAGTGTATTTGAAACTATGTTGTACAGTTTGGAAACTTATTCTAAGATCTTAATTCAGAGTTTTTCTGAGGTGTTGAACTTTGCCATTAGCAAAAAGTATTTTTAGAAAAATCCATTGACTGTTTATGAAGCACTGATGTTGCCATATTTCGGGTCTCTGGTTTTTCCACCACAGCTGCACACAGTAGTTATATTTGGGTGTTTTTTTTCAATTATTTCTTCTATTTCCATTAATAATGCATTTGTAAAATGGTTATTCAAAAGGACAGTTAGTTTTGTTTTAACAATCAGATAGGTAGACTGTGAAAATATTCTATTTTGATAAAGGAAATAGGAGGTTTATTATTGTTTTAAATATCATCCTAGAGCCTTTCCCCTCCAGATATTTACATTTTTCATTTGTAACAAAAGCCTGTATTTAACTTAGTGGCAAATGTTATGAAGCTATTAGTTAATACTCTTTGCTCCTCTTCCTTCAGCCTTGAAAGTCTGAATTTGCTTTCACAGTAACCACTATCCAGTAGCTGATTTATAAAAACCAAGTCTGGCAAATTGTTGTGTTAAGTCACTCTGAGTTGCTGTATTGCTTCTTGCCCTGTAACAAACCAGATGTTTGGGGATTTCCCATGTATGTGGTCACAAGCATCAATTTAATGTTTTTGATGGAAAAAGAATTAAAGTGTGTGTGTGTGTGTGTGTGTGTGTGTGTGTGTGTGTGTGTGTGTGTGGTGGGGGAGGGGTGTTTCATAGAAAAGTAATTTAAGTAATGTTCTATTAGGCAGTGTTTAATTGCTCCCTGCCTAATGTGTACATAGTCATTTGGCTGATTATTGGTTATTTGTTCAGAATGTATTGCAAACTTGTTGCTATGTATGCAACTGAGTGTATGTAAAAGTTTAGACTTGGGTATGTTATCTGCACAATTTTGTGTGCTTTAAACCTTTGTAACTGTACAGATGAATCATGTAGGGTGTGTTAAATGTGACTTTCAATCTTGAAACAATATTTTGTAGTATGTACTTTTGCAAACTATTTGAAAATTTTTAAAGGATATTATAAATGGCCAGTACTCTCAATTAAAAACAACACTGGTAAAATGCATGCCTCTTCAACCTACCAATTTATAACAAGAGGTCGGAGGTTAACAAGAATTAAGTTAATTTTTGTAATGGCAAGTATTTTTGATAATTCCCTACCTGCCTTGATTGTATTTGAAAGAAAACTTGCCAACAGAAGAAATCTTAGCTATCAGAAGGAGTGACTTTCGTAAGCGTTGACTAATACTAATATACTTTATATCTAACCTGATGTTGTTGAAATCTAGTTGAAGGGTGAAGAAATCAAAAATATTTTTTGATTCTTCATAAGATCTTTTGCTCTTTAAAGACCAAGTCCCAAGTCCTTTGTCTTCAGTGTGGGGAAATGACAATTAAATAACAAAAAGAATTGTCAGCACTTGGCTTACCTGATGGTTTTTCCAAGTCTCAGTGGAGACCTTTTTTAGCCTGAGCTTCTAAAATCTTCTCACTGAAATTTGGGAAGTTATTATTTGGGGCATTGTTTTGACAATTATCAGAAAAGTCTGACCCTTTGGCCCTTGGTTGATCACGTCATTTGGGTTCTTTCTCTGGCATAATTGGCTATTGCCAAATATTGAAAATAAAGGAGCAGGCTGCCTTTGCAAATACTCTCACCAAGTTGCACCCAGGAGCTTGGACATCTTAACCTGCTCCGCCCTCCCCTGCGTGCATGTTTAAATGTCTTCGGTGCATTTCTGCATGTGCTGGCCTATCTCCATTTCTCTACCCCTTTATTCCCACACCCCAGAGCTCCTCCCTTACCCTTGCTTCCTCTGGCTAACGGTTGAGATTTCTTCTGTGTTTGAGAACCCTACAAAGAGATTCCTTCAATCCCAGGAACCTCCACAAAGGTTCTCCTGAATTCCCACGGACAGGAAATACGCTGCTTTGGAACGTATATTTGTCTTATACCATTTTACAGAATTCTTTTCAATACACACACACACACACACACACACACACACACACACAAATTCAACTCTTTATTGGCATGTTTGTGGTCAGCTTTCCCGACAGCCTCAGAGAGCTGCTTTGTTGTCCTGGCCGAATGTGCTGTTTTCCTTCTGTAAATTGTCATCTTTCTAGGTAAACCATTACTTTCTTTTCCTAATTCTGTCTTTAAATAAAAGTTTACCTTCTTTTTCAAACCAAACAGATGACATTGCTCTTTAATATCCCCTTTCTTCTATGAATACTCCCGAGGAGGTCTTGGGGGAGGGACAGCATGGAATACAAACTAAGAGGAGGCCTTTCAAGTGTAAGCTGCTAAGTAAGAAGTATGCCTTCGCTGGATGCTAAGCCCTTGATAAGGTATGCCGAATAATATCCAGTATTTTATCTGCCAACAAGAAATAATTTCTTCTTTATAATAATAATTTTAAAAATCATGTTAGGAAATTAGGCAAGTTTAAACCAAGAGTTTCTTATTGATTAACAGTGACTATCAGACAGGAAAAAAAAACTTACAATGAAATCCTCTTGTCTAATATTATCTGTCAAGTAAGTTAGATCTTTGTAATGATTCTTGAATGTGAAAATATATTTTCTCATCAGGTAGCGTATGGCATTTTCACATTTGCATAATGCTCCTTGTTCTGTCAATAATAATGATGTTGATGATGCTTGTTCTGTCAATCACTGAGTGAAGTTGTAGGCCACAGAAAGGACTGATATTAGACACAGGCTAGAGTAAGTTAGGTACCAGGTGTACGCTAACCTAGATCAGATACTCTGAGTCAAAACCAACTACGTGGTTTTTTTTTTTTCTTGTTTGTGTGTATTTGGTGGCCACCATATTCCCAACACCTTTCATTAGCCCCTGGCACAAATACTTCTTAAATGAGTGATAAGCTGATAAAGAGATCACTTCAAATCAGGTCAATGCCCATAAATTGCTTAACTTCTCCATAAAGAAATGGACTCAAGGGCCTTCCCAAATGCCTACCAGCCTGAGGCTCTCTAAAATAGTTCAGATGGAGTTCAGTGTGTCCCTTCAGGATACCTTGAAAGTATTTGTTGAGGACTTCCTGAAAAGTTCCACCACCCACCATGCTTTGATTGAGGTCAGCCCCCAAAAGGAAGCAGAGGGCCTGGGGAGAAACCTGCTCTTTCTTTTTGGTGCAGGACGCACTTCCAGACAGCCAGCAGTTATCGGAATGTCACGATATCCTGCCCGGTGCTTGAGCACCGTGGAGATTGGTGTGCAAATCACCTATCCCGGCTGCACCTTCTGAGTACCCAGAAAACCTGCAAAAGTCTTGTCCCAGTGCCCAAAAAGGCCTTTTTTGTACACACCATTTCCTCCCTCAAATTTTTGATAACTGTAATCTCCTGTATGTTTATAAAACACTTTCATAAGCACCATCCTATTTGAGCTTGACGACAGCCCTGTGATCAGAACGAAAACTTTTAGCACTGTTTTACAAATAAGGAGCTTAAGACTCAGGAAAGTGAATTTTAGGCCCCAGGAATCGTGACTTTCAAGTGTGCCATGTGCCGTTGACTTAGGTCCTATCAGAACGGAAAAACAATGCCTGAATTGGCCACTGAAAACTCTCTGGAACAGACACCCTGCATAGACAGACAGGGAAGGGACATTTCTAGACCTGCAGATAATGAACACAGATGAAGCCAAACAAGACAACAAAGGAGACAGACCCTTTTCCCATGAGGCTTGTGTTCTAGCTTAGGCTCAGGCACTCTGTGACACTTCTCTCTGAACTTCCAGATGAAGACATCATCAAATGTGTAGAATCTTGTTCAGCTTTAAAACTCAATGACAGGCTGGCCGAGTGGCGCAATGGTTAAGAACTGGCTTGGGATGCCAGAGGACCCCGGTTCGGATCCCACATATGAGGGCCAGTGACACTGCCCTCCACAGCTAAGATGCTGAACAACAGCTCAACCTGGAGCTGGGCTGCTGTGAGTCGCCAGCGATGGCGTAGGCTGCAGCCCCTGTTGCAGTGGGTTGCCATGGGCTACCGTGTGTAGCCAGCAGCCAGCGTGAGGGGCCAGCAGCCGCCGTGAGCGGCCGTCCAGAAGCCGGCGACTGATCTGCCTCACCCGGGAAGAGCACAATGATGGTGCCAACTTGGGCCAGTGAAGCAACGTCCTCCACAACTAGACTGAAGAACAAAAAAAACGACAGCAATTTGTCTGTTCCCATCCCCCAATTCCCCAGCGCTGTTCCCATCCCCCCAATTTCCCAATAAAAATCTTTTAAAAAAACCCTCAATGACTCTAAAGTGCATTGAGTGCCTATCAGGGAGGAGTAGGGATTCTCCTCAGAGTGTCTGTTTTGAGATGTCCTGTGCTCTCACTGCTCTTGGTGGGGAGGGTAGGTGGTGGAAGATAAGTAGGAGATGACATTGAGTCTATAGTAGCTAAAGGACAGTGGAGAAGGAAGGTAACTGACGAATCCGCGTTCAGCATCCCTTCCTAATATTCTGCCCCTCTCCCCAAAGAAACTCCTTCTTCTGCCTCACCCTGACGCCAGGCTCTCTCTCAGAAAACAGTTCCATTTAGTTCAGTTCCCCAGTCTGTGGCTGTACAGGCCATTGTGGAATCACAGCAGATGGGATCCGGAACATTCCTTGGACCTTCCCTGGCGTCCTGACTTGGCACCAGTGTCACCCACCAGCTGTTCCCTTAGATCCTGCTCAATCACTACCCTGACATCCCTTCCCTAGAGTGTCCTGGAAAGGGCCAAAGTATTGCACAACTCCAGGGGGCACTGTTATTAAGTGTGGAATGTGTTCCAGTAGCCATTTCCCAGAATCCAGGAGTGAAGCAAGCAGGCCCTTTGCCAACCAGCGAGGCTTCGATGGGCATCTCATTTGGGGTGGAAGGGAAGATGAGAGATTGTCATGGGACAGAGCACGGGTTCCCCTTTACGTAGGATGTTTGTCATACCATGGTGGGACCTGCTTTGCGGCATGATGTTGGACACACCTTTGACTCTTCCAAGTTTGGGGCAACTTGAGCACCACCTTGGACCTCCTTGGTCCATTTTGTCTTGGCTGAGGCCAAGAGCCAGGCATTGTTCTCCCTCTGCCCTCAGTGAAGTCTGTGAAGTCAGAACAGCATCATTCTCTGACAAACGTTCAGTACATTTCCTCGGTTCCCAGGAGGCCTGATACTGAAATGTTTTCCTCCCCATAGTTATATTTTCCTTGGTTGAAAAAGTTTTGTTTTGGAAGTTGCTACCCTGTCGAGGTAATGAGTCAGTTTGGGAGGCCGGTGCAGAGAGGAAAATGCACATCATTGGCAGAGGCCAGAGGGATGGGGGTGAGAGAAGATGGGAGATTCCGGGTGGGAGAGGGAGGTCCACACCCTCTTCCCCCTCCCACCCCTCCAGGAAGAACATCGCCCTCCTTTCCAGCTGGGGGCGTCTTCAGCTGGGGGCTTCTTCCCTGGGGTCAGGGACCAAACCCACCGCTGCCTTAGGCCTTGTTCCCAGGAAGGGATGGGTAAGCCAGAAAGGAGCTAACATCATGGGTCATCTTTTGAGTGCCATTTAGTCTACTTTCTGTGAAAGTTGGTAGCATTATATCGCCTTTTACAGATTGGGAAACTGAGGCTCAAAGGAAGGGAGGTCACATACCCAATATCATAGCACCAACAAGTGGCAGAGCTGGACTTGGAATTCAAGGAGTCTCATGCCCATTATACCTTGTGGTCTCTTTACTTATTCTTACCCAGAGAAATAGAGCCAAGCGACTCAGGGGAGGCATAGGAAGACCTGGTTAGAGAGACAGCTGAAATTACCTGACTCGAGCTGGGGCAGTATTGTTGGCGAAAGGGGAAGGGGAAGTTCATGGACTTGAGCCACCCTTTCCTTTCCCTTCTATCCTCTCCTCCCCTCAATTTTCCCACCCCATCATTTTCTTCACATGGAGAGGAAAGTCATAGAGATATAAAGAACACATATAGATGCACCCACACACTCAGATCTCTGCCCCCCCCCCGCCACACACACACACACACACAACCCAAACACACCCGTCCACACAAGCACAGAGGCACACACATCTGGAGGTAAATCTCAGGATTCAAAGGTTGGCCTCATGCCAGCTCTGAGCCCCAAGTAGCCCGCTGAGGAGCCCTGGTCTGCCTCACTTTGGGAGGTCAAATCAATGAAAGAGCCCTGGTAGTTTAAAAAAGAGAAAGGGCGAAATAAAGAACACCAGCACCTCTCATGATGGGAGGTCAGAGCGAATGAAACCAGGAGGGGTAGCGGTACAGGGACTGGGGCGAGAGCATGGGGGTGGGGAGCCTGGTGCTGGCAGCTGAATTCCTACCCTGGCCCAGCTCCAAAAGATTAAAATAGAGCTCTTAGAGTGTCCCCTCCACAGACCAGCCTGCCAGGGGCCAGACAATACGTGGGTTTGTGCTCCAGCACAGGCCTCCAGAGAGGTGATGTTTTTACCCGGACAGCTAAAGGCACAGAGGCAGGTCTAAGCAATTCCAAGGCTACTTTGGCCCACAGTGCCAGAACAGGCCACAGCAGAGAGAGAGCTGCCGGCTGCTAGGACGCACACAGATCTGCTCTTTTCTCTTCTCACCCCAGGGCAGGCCACTGGACTCACACTTCATTTTATCTACCCCACAAAACACCCAACGGGCAGGGCTATGTGGGACACAAGCTTAGCAAATTCGTTATACTTTAATTGGAAAAATAAAAATCTCAGCGTGCCTGTAAACAGGCAGCTCTACTAATGAGGGACAGACAGGGCATCCCTTGGGGGTCTCTGAAATGCTCAGATGAGTACAGATAGCTCATTTTCCCTACCCCAGAAGGAAGCTCCACTGGCCACTTGAGGTTGCATCTGCTTCCTTGGAATTCTTGAGGATTTCAGGCACCTGGGACTCGAGTCCAGTATTTCACTTGCAAATAGCAAATGGTCACTTGCTAATACAAAAGGCTGAAGGTGAGCATGCACTGGCTAAGCACACAGTCTCTGGAGTTTACCAGACGCGGGTTCTAATCCCACCTCGGCTACTTACAAGCTTCTTAAATGTGGGGAAATTATTTAATCTTTCTGGGACTTGAGTTCTTTATCTCTAATAGCACCTAGTAATGGTCATAAGGGTTAAATGAGAAAACGTGTAGAAAGTGGTCAAATCAATGCCTGGCATGTATCTAGCAAACATTAGCTTAAAAAAAGAAAGCAAGAGTTCCCTCCTACCAGGTCCCCCAAACTAGGATGAAAATATAATTGAACATCCAAACTAGAACCCTTTCGATAGTGAGAATGGTTACTAACTGGACAGACCCTGGGACACGGGCTTACCAGGGACTGTCCCTAGGAAGCTGGGACATATGACCCCCCTTTCTATAACTTTCCAAAGTGTACCTATATAACATGGCATCAAGATAATCACTTTAAAAGTGAAACCCATGGGAAATCATAGCTTTTTATGGTATACCATGATACCCATATATGAAGTTTTAATTTAAAAGATCATTTTATTATATATTTTCAAATCATAAGGTTGTAGTTAAGTGATAAGAGGTTGTATTGGGATGGAGGACTGAAAATTGATAAAATTCTACTGCCATCTTAATTTTTTCTTTCCTACTAATTGAGAAAAGTAGTTGTTATTCAACTTTAATGGTAAAAACACCCTCTTTCCAGTTCACAGAACATCAAGATTCCATAAAAGCAAAGTTAGAGAATTGTAGCCTTAAATAATCAAGAATAACCCCCAGCCACTGAGGGCAACTTTCATGGTCATGGCATATTTTCTTTTTTTTAAACAGCTTTAGCCATGTAGGGCTAATGATCAAGATGTAGGAGGCCTCAATACCTCTCCATAGGGCTGTGGAGTGTCCTCATGGCATGGCAGCCGGCTTCCCCAGAGCAAGTGATCCAAGAGAGAGAAAGGCCATCTAACGTGCCCAAGACTGAGGACCCTGGACTGTCCCAGGCACACCATTGAATTGGTTGCCTTAGTGAACGAAGAAAACCTCTGAGAAGTGTCCATGGGCTCCTCAGCATAGGACTGGAGCCAGTAGCTTTAGTCCATCAGAAAGAATCTTTACCCCCAATACCAGATCCAAATAGCTCTCCAAAAGCAAGTAATCCTGGTCAGCAGGTGACATCTGGCTTCTCACATGCAGAAAATGCTTGAGCAGGTTTTTGTTTGTGGCTGTTTTAAAATACACTTTTTTTTTTTAAGATTTTGTTGGGGAATTGGGGGAGGGGCACAGACAAGTTGCTGTCCTTTTGTTCTTCAGTCTAGTTGTGGAGGATGTTGCTTCACTGGCCCATGTTGGTATTATCATTGCACTCTTCCCGGGTGAGGCAGATCAGTCGCCAGCCTCTGGACAGCCGCTCACGCTGGCTGCCGGCCATATGCGGTAGCCCATGGCAGCCCACTGCAGCAGGGGCTGCAGCCTATGCCGTTGCCAGCGACTCACAGCAGCCCAGCTCCAGGTCGAGCTGTTGTTCAGCATCTTAGCTGTAGAGGGCAGTGTCACTGGCCCCCATGTGGGAGTGAACTGGGGCCCTGCTGCTCAGAGCTGGCGACCCAAACCAACTCTTAACCAACGAGCCACTCGGCCGGCCCTAAAATACACTCTTGATTGTAAGACTCTGGTATCTTCCACTCAACCCAGCCAGCCCTGCTCTAGTCTTTAGGTGCCATTAGGGTCTGCCTTCCCGGATTTCTGAAAGATCCCATCCAGCGTAAGATCCTGGTGGCCTCTTGATGACATTATGTGTTTATTTGTTGTTTGTTAAAAAGAACAACATCTTCCTCTTAAGCGTTTGCTTGCCTTAAATAAACTTAAACCACATATGAAGAGTTGTATGGTTTCTAATGTGCTCTCTTTTAATTCTCACAACCTGTAAGGTCGGCCATTTTGGGTGGCCATTTTTCTTATAAAGATATCAACCCTAAGAGAATAGAGGAAGTAGGTAGAGAACCAGGAAATTCAGACCCGGGTCTTCTGACTTTAAATCCTCTGCTCTACCATATGACACCTCAGTATTGCATTTCACTTATTTTGTTTCACATGGAATGATATTTAGACATGGTTACTCCTTGCATTTTGGCTGAGTCATTTAGAACACACACAGACACACACATTTACACACACATACATACACCAACTTCAAAACTGGGACCATCTAAATTCGCTCCCACTCAAACAGTGAATAGATGCATTTTCCTGGGTTTTACATCAGCCACATTGCTGCTTTGGGAAATCAGCTACTGCATGAACCAAACAGAATAATAGCTTAGAGGGTTGGTTTAAGGGACATAGGACAGTACGTCATTTATTACACCATTAACCAGCACTAAAAAATGTAAAACATGCTACCACATAAAACCAAAATTCCACTTTGGGAAATCTATCCAATAGAGATAAAAGCACCAGTAGATAAAGACATTTGTACAAGATGCTTATTGCAGCTCTGTCAGTTGTGGCAAAACTAATTGGAAACAACCTGAGGAGCACAAATAGAAGAATATTTGGACAAATCATGCTGCACCTATAGTACTATTATAAAGAATGAGTAAGAGCAATTTATATTGACCTGGAAAGTTCCATAATAGGTTGAGAAGAAAGGAAGAAAAGAAAAAAGGGAAGGAGGGAAAGAGGGTGAAAGGGTTAAATGTGATCCCACCTTCCAGAAGTAATTTTTTATAAATCCTATTAATGCATATATATGTTGTATATACACACATAGAAATAAATATGGAAGGAATCATAAGCTGTAACATCAGAGTTTGGACTAGAGGAGGAAAGGGAGAGATTATTAACATTTTTGCATACCTCTGAATTATTTGACTTGATAGAAGAGCACATATTGTTTTTGTAATTTAAAATAACAATAAAGTAGAGCAAGATAAAAATAAACTAAGGCCAGATTTTTGCCAAGTCTGATTTAAGGAAAGAAAACTCAGATCCCTCCCCTTATGTCTTCGAGTTCATCCAAATGCACTCTCTTTATTGGCCCCAGACGCTGGCATCTGTGTGGAACGCCTTCATTCTTTAGTCTACATTGGTTTTCAAAATGGCCGTTTCTGCTGGATGTTTAGACTTTAGTTGAGACCCATCCTCCCCACCCCCACATCTCCCTCCACCCACTCATACCCAAAAAAGACTTTGGTCCCTGCTAAAAAGGCCAAGAATAAATCCTTTCCACCCCAATTATTCTGCCAATACATCATTCTCCCCACTCTTTTCTCCTTAACCTCCAGATGGTGGACTCTGGAAATGGGTGACCGTGGGAGGCAGTGGAATCTCCCTTTTTAAAGGTCTTTACCAAGAGAGAGGCCACATCTGTGGAGGATGGCTTCGATTTAAATGCAGTTAGAACAAGTTAGTTATGGGTGGTGTGCCATTTTGAAGAATGCTGATTATATGCAGAGAACAGTGAGAAGGAGAGACAGGAAATCAAGAGCTTTGATGGAAGAGCAAATATATACAGATGAAATTACTTGGTAGCCTAAAGAAGCAATAGTTCATCAACTGCTTGTATCTACAACTCCTAGATTAGATTTTTGGACAACATAAATCTAGGAGAGATAGCTTATGCTAGATGATAGCTCATGATTCAGAACGATCTTGACCAGCAGATGTCATTTAGTAGAGATTCAAGTTCCATATTTAGGTTGAAAAATCCAAGAACAAAATGAGAGAATCTTAGCTGGACAAAGGATTGTTTTTAAAAGTTGACTTAGGCATTTTATTTAATGAACCTGAATTAAGCCAAAGTATAAAAAGTTGCTTTAAAAAAAAAGTAAACTAATGCAGTCCCCAGGTATTTTAGAATAAATAAACCCATCCATCTGGTCATTCTTTTGTTCATTCTTTCAATAGCAAACATTAATTGAATATCTACTATGTGCCAGGCACTGTACTAAGCATGGGTTAATGAACTCTAACACAGCCTTCTGTATTCACATTTTGAGTCTTATGCTCAATCCAAGGTGCCATGGTTTAGCTTCATTGGCACACTATACAAGGATAGTAGGGGAATATATAGCAAGTCATGCATGGAATCGTCAAAAGAATTGAGGATATTTAGCCAAAGATGTTAAGATATGATAGCCACAAATATCCAGGGGACTACTGTAATAATTAGCTAAAAATATTTTTATAGTATCATTTAGGAGAACTATGACTATAGTAGTTTTAAGATATGTCCACAAATTCTTCTATGCTCTTTCTTTCAAGAGGTGATGCCTAATCACCTTAAATGTGGGCTGCACTTAGTGACTCACTTCTAATAGAATGTGGCAGAAGTGACCATGTGTGACTTCCAAGACAGGTCATAAAAGGCATTGTGGATTCCACTTTGTCTTTCTCTCGGACCACTTGCTCTGAAGGAAACCAGCTGTCTGACCATGAGGACACTCAAACAGCTCTGTGGAGAGGTTACCTGGTGAGGAATTTAGCTCTCCTGCCCATGGCCAGCAATGAACTGAGGCCCTCTGCCAAGAGCCATGTGAGTGAGCCATCTTGCAAGCAGACCTTCCAACCCTCAGTCAAACTCAGAGGATGCGGCCCTGACTGCAGGCTTAACTGTCCCTTCATGAAATAATGAGCCAGAACTAGTCATCAGAGCTGCTCCTGAATTCTTGACCCTCAGAAACTCTTTGGGGTAATAAATGGCTGTCGTCTTTAAGCTGCTAAATTTTGGAGTAACTTTTTAAGCAGCAATAGATAACTAATATAATGATCAAAAGATGAATCTGGCAAAGAGACCAATGTAATCGTTAACAGAAACAATTCAGGTTATCACAGTTGTCTAACAACAGAACCAATGGTGCCATGTGAAGCTGAAGCTATGAGTTCCCCGAGCTCACCTGGAAAGAGGACCACCGGCTCTCAGGTATACTAACAAAGGTGTCGTCTACACTCAGTGCCTGAGAGCTGAGACACCAGCTTCTTCATTTTTAATCTTTATTCTTCATATTTCAACCAGCCACTATTCCTGACCTCCATTCCTTTTTCTGGCTAAGAAAGCAAGGTCACCTTCATACTAAGGCAAGACAACCCTGGGATGATTATCCTCTGATAATCATAATCATATTTCGGTCTAGATTGGCCAGCCCTCACCAGGAAGAAGCCATGGCTTTGTTTTTGCAAAACCACCTCTGACGTGATTGAGAGACCCGCCAAATGGAAATGAATTTAAGACATCATTGGCCCTGGATTGCACCAAGAGCACAGTAATCTCTTCAAAGCCCAAGTGGCAGCAGTCAACATTCCGCCTGCTGCTATTGATCATTTGTACTGTATTGGCCAGGTGACTTAGCATTTGCAACTAAGCTTCTGTAGCCTCTGGACATCACATACATGGAGTAGCTCTTCATCAGTCCAGAGCCTGGAGCCCACTTCACCCACCTTTTAGCAGCCCAGGCTGTCCTTACCAACCACATACCCAGATCATTGCCCTGCTGCTGCCAAGGGGAGAGACTTCAGCCGCATCATCCATGCAGCTCCTGGAGGGAAAGAGGGGAGGAGGGAACCCATGGGGCCTGGGAAGTCCCAGAGAACAAACCCAAGGCAGGTGAACCATGCTCAGGACCTGAAGGATCCAATTAAGCTCAATTCACTAGGATCCAGAGTTTTCCTACCAAATTCCTGAGGAAACCAAATTGAATAATGCATGGCTTATTCAGAAACACACATCCCCGTGTTGTTGGCCGAGGCAGGGGCAGTGTGGCGGGGGGCTTAGGCAAGGGGTGCAGGTGCACCGAAATGAAAACAACAGACTAAAACAACAAGCTCCCCAGCCTCTAAAGAACAGCCCGTGTTTTGCTGGCTCCCTCAGCCAGAGCGTGCGTGCATATATATGTGGGTTCTTGTGTGCATGTGCAGCTGGGCCTGGGGGTGGGGAGTGGGGGGCCTTCCAGGGAGGGAGCAGGAACGTGGCTACGTTTTTTTAAATGGCAATCGCAAAGAAAACCGTGAGAGGTACTCTAACATACCTTTGGCAGCTCCTACGGTAACTTCTAAATCGCCTCCCTCATTTCATAAACATTTTATATACATTTTTAAGTGGGAATATTTTTGCTCATTTGGGAAGAGAGTGCCTTTATGCGGTTAAGGCTGCCTAATTTGTGCCCTACCCTTTTTTTTTTTCAAGGATGGGAAGCAAGAGTAATGTAGGGTAGGGGCAAGGTAAGTTGAGATGAGAGAGTTTAGGGACCAGCAGGAGGAAGACGATTCTATAAAAAAGAAAATTTTGTCATTGTCCTGCTTTGGGTCTGTTCAGCACCTTTCCATGGAAAACCTGTTTAACCTGCTTAAAAAAAAAAAGTAAAAAAGAAAAAAAAGCCACTTGCTGCAATTGGAAGTTATGAGTAAGGGTTGTGTTGCTTTTCTGTTCGACCTCCACTCCTGCAGAACTGAACAATTCAATCTCTCTTTCCCCAGCTTACCTATGGCATGTGGGGCCTGCTTGGCCTGAATAAATGGCTGTTTATGGATGATAGCATCTGGTATGCCCCTGATGAGGTCACCTTGTTATGTTAAATATTTCTACCTCCTGGTAGAGAAACCAAAGCTGACTGCTCTCAAGACCACCTCAGCCCGACACAGACAGCACAGCACCCAAGGCAGGACCTAAACCTTTGAAAGGCCAATTAGGCTCCTCTGTGAACTCGAAGCACTGCTTTCAGGCCCCAAGACCAGAGCAAAGGATCATGGCTTTGACCTAATAATGCCAATATTCGTGCTGCGTGTGGAAAACCTATTCATACGGGGCTCTGAACACCTTGTCTGTGTTCATGCTCATTACAACCCTGGTAGAGTTGTTATTGTTGTTTTGATCTTCATTCTACAGATGAACAATCTGAGGCTTAAATACATTAAGTAACTTGCCTACGGTCTTACTAGAAGAAAGCAAAAGACACAGGATTTGAACTTGTGTCTTTCTGGCTCCCAAGTTTAAGATTATTCCACCATAGGTTCTGGGGAAAGCAACCTGGAAAAATGAAAAGAGTCAGAAACGCTGTGTGGTCCAGTTATTCAACCTCACCCTGCTCCATTTCTTCAGCCATAAAAAATGGGAGATGAACACAATACGACTGTCAGCTGACATTTTAGAGATGACTTGCAATTTTATTCAGTAGTTCGTGGCCAGTTTGTTGACCAAAAGTAAACCAGTGAATCAATACATGGATAAACATTTCTTCTGCGCTCAAGCTCTCAAATGAGTCCCACTGTTGCTCAGAGGAGGAATCTAGAGTCCACTGCTAGTTCCTTGGTTCCTGAACAGGAATGGCAGATTTGGAGCTACAAAACCACAGCGTTTCCTGTCTAAGGCAAAGAACTGGAGCCCTCTCCTTCCCTGAACTGTTGACCAACATAACTCCAAAAAGACATGTTTTTCCAATGTTCCTCCAGTAGCTATCCTAGGATGTGGAGGAACATGTGAAAAAAAAATGGATTCTTTTTCTAATAAGGTCAGAAAGGCATACCAAATATTTCGAATCTCCAAGGTGTCTACTTCCCACCAGCTGTCCACGGTTTTCAGCTGGGTCTCAGAAATGGAGTTCAAGACACCCAGACAAGTAATTCTAACCAGCAGTGCCAGGAAAATATTAAGAGTTTAAAAAAATAAAGCAGAGATTCATTTCTTTTTTAAATATATACATATCTTCCTATAATGTCCCTCACACTGAGGACCCCTGGACAATTCTGCCTTCACCTGACCAGAATTAACAATTTCAGAACCAAATCTACCCATGTCTTGCTTAACCCAACCTTGCAAGTGTCACCCCCAAACTCTTTTTTTCCTCTTGATGCTGATTTTCTAGAGTTCACTCCCCTGTGGGATGAATTGGTTCTATTCCAAAGATGGTGGGGGCGTTCTGCTGTGATGACGCCGTTGTGGTGAGCAAAGCCTCCAGAACTATTGGGTCTGAAATCCTCTCCAACCCTGGCCTTTAGACAGCCAGCTCCCCAGATGGGGCAGCCATGGCCTGCTGCCTCCTGCCTCCTGCCTTGAGAGTCAGCCTGGGGGTCACATTAGGAGACCCTAGAGAGCCGTAGGGTTAACCAACCAACCATAAACATTACCTCCTTTGTTGATCTTCAAAGGCTTGGGGAAAGAAAACAAACCACATAAATCTTTATCAGGGCTCCTTACAACTGCCCCGGGAGGTGGCTCCAGGAAGAGCCGGGTGGTGACTCTGTACAAAGGGATAAAAAATTATTTAAGTTAGCAGCATCAGAGCCAGCAATAGGCTGCTTTTCTTTTCCGTTTCTCCTCTTTTCTTTCCTTCCCCTAGTCCTCGCCGAGGAATCACTTCTTTGTTGTTTGCCACCCAGGAGCTCCACAGGGAGAATCCTTGGTCCTGGAGTGGTTTTGTGGTTTCCATTCTAGGTAATTCCCTGGTAATTCAAAAGAAAGGGGAGACTTTAGAGCAAGAGCTACAGTGTTTGGAAACAAAGGAAGGTGGTGACCATGTCCGTGTCAGAGGCTGACCAGGTAACTAGTGTATTTACCATGAATGGGGGTCCAGAATAGAAGTATAATGTATCCCTTCCCCCCACTGCAAGGTTTTCAATAATGCAGCTTTCCACCCAGGAAAAACCCTCCAAATCTGTTCCAAACTCCCAAGCAGACATGCAAAGCAGTGTGGCCTGGCCTTATGAGAACAGGAGCTGAATCCCACTTCTGACACTCTCTATGGGACCTTGGGCAAGTCACTCCTCCTCTCCCAGACCTCATCTCCTCCTTGTTGTTATTACAACATCTATGAGTCCACCTAGTAACTCCAGCTTAGCGTGTTGCCAAGTACCTTATACATGTTTGTAAGCATGGAATCCTCACCACAGCACTCTGGAGTGTGACAGATCCTATTTTACAGATGAGGAAACTGAGACTTAGAGCGGTTAAGTGATTCATCCAGGGTCACACAAAAACAGGGGTAATAGCACTTACCTCATAGATCGGTGAGAAGTGAATGAAATCATGTCTGCAATGTGCTTAGCATGATTCTTGGCACCTTGTGAGACCCCATTCAGTGAGTGCTGCCGCCTGTGGAAATCTTCCCTGACCCCCTGACCTTCGTCCTTCCCACCCTCACACACCCCTTGTCAGCCTCCCCGCCCCTGGAGCTCCTCAAGGGCACGGATATGGTCCATGTCTGTAGTGCTGGCCAGTGCCTTCACATAGTAGGGGCAATGGAAGTAAGAGTCAAAACGAATGAATGAATGAAATATTATGAACAAATGCCTAGTGACAGCTTGCCAAAAAAAAAATTGCCAAAATAAATACTAATAATAACTTGTTCTAAAGGTGGTTAAAATTTCCTGGAGGAGCCTTGTGTGCTAGTGGAAAAAGTGTACAAAAGGGGACGAGGAACGAAGTCATCCTCTTTTTTTAAATACCAGCTTTCACCGCCGTTTCAGGGCTTCGCAGCCTTCCCCAGAATGCCCGTGAATCACAGAAAGAGAACCCAAGAGTCCTGCATCTCCACCACTGACTAACTTCAGCAAACATCCTCCAGCTCCATGGAAAGAGGGCTGGACTAGAAGCCACACCCGTATCCACCTGCGCACACACACACACATGCACACACATGCACACACATGCACACACAGACACACGCCACACCAACAAACCAGTCTCTCAGCATTGACTGAGAACCTACTCCATGCAGCGCCCCTTACACAACTCAGGACACCTAAAAGATCAAGACCCCAGGACACTGAGTGTAAAGAATGGACAGTCTAGCTCTGGGGTCGGCAAACTGCAGCTTGCGAGCCACATGCAGCTCTTTGGGTACGTACATGTGGCTCTGAAGTGAAATTGAAAATTAAAATAAACCTATCATAGTTTCATTTATATAATTTTTAAAGGATATTATTCACATAATGGTGATTTCATTTGTTTGATGGCTCTCGAATAATTTTTAAATTGTTGTGAGGAACAGGATTGGCTCTTCCGTCTCGAAAGTTTGCCGACCCCTGGTCTAGCTATTGAACGGAGGCTGTGGGGAAGGGAGTTGAGAAAACAAGCATGTTTACTACGACAATGATAGCTACCAATATCTGGATATGGGCCAGGGATACAGAATTCTAAGGGATGTGTGTAGTTTGAAGAAGTATATCCATCATTCAACAAATGTTTATTGAGCACCTACTATGTGCCGGGCACTATTTTAGGTAAAGAAGATAAATGGTGAACAAGACAACACCTCCAGCCTTATAGAGCTTACCTTCAAGGACTAGAAATTTAAAAACTGCCTCCATGCTATAAATTTGCTTGGAAATGGAATCAAAATATACAAGAAGCTACAGAAAGTCAATCTTGACATAATGCTTCTCAGTTAATTGGGATAAAGAGAAGATGTGATTTTAGTGAGAAAAGGGGGCAGGTGGCCTTTAGCAGAATCTCCCAGAGGTTAGAGGTGGGGGAGGCTTGTGTGTTTCTCAAAAGGCAGAAGGAATTAGAAGAGGCCTCCAGAAAGTTAGGGCACTTACCCCCCAATCTGTAGCCCAGGGATGTTTCCACCAGTAAAACCCTCTCATCCTCCACGTCTTGATCCCCATCATCAGAATATGCTGAGGGACAGTCCACCAGCTTGGAAGCCAGAGAGCATGGGAACCCAAATCAGGCAACCAGTCCTGTATAATCATAGGAATGTCACTTACCTCCCTGGGTTATTAGATGACGAGGCAACGGAGTGTAAAGTTCCATAAATATTGGAATTTATTCTTGTTTTTGTTGTGATTGCCACGGCCTTCAAACTCACATCTTGCTCATGCTCTCTCCATTCCAGTCCATCCTCTGCCTCGAGACATCAGCGAGATAATGGCAGTTGACACCACTGACTACGGGACATCAGGCACTGTCCACACATTGTCTCATTTAATCCCTCAGCACCCTGAGAGGTACATATGCCTCGCAACGTGCACAAGGTCCCACAACTGAACAATGGCTGGGATTGGCTTAGACCTCAAGACTCCAAACACTTAACCTCCAGGTCATACTAGCCCCCCAAGCTCCTGAAAGCACTGCCTTATTCATGCTCCCTTCAACTCAAAAACCTCTGCCAACCCAGGTGATGGTCAGGTGAACCAAGTTCAAGTGCTCACTCTGGTTGACCAGATGTCCCTATTAGCATCTGCCATGTTATCCTCCTCCTTTCTTGCATACTTTGCCAGTGGGGCTTCCCCACCCTGAGCACCTTTGCTTCAGCCTTCTCTTTATCCAAAATTTCAAGGCCCACCTCACTTCCTTTCTCTCCCACGGACTTTTCTCCAGCCTCTCCCTCCCTCACTGATCTCCATGTTCTCTGAATGTCTAGTTCACATTTACAGTCAGCATCACCTCATTTAGCATCTATCTGTTCTCAGCTCAGCAAGCATTTATTGAGCCCCACTCATGTGCCAGGCATAGTGTGCAGGCCTGAAGGAGGCACTGAAATGGAAAGACCTTCAAGGATCCTACAGTCTCTCAGTGGATGACCACGACAGGCATGCAAATAACTGTAATGTACCTAAGGTAACATAGTGGCAGGTCCTTGCAACTTTACATGTTTGTTCAGTGTCATCAGCTAAATGCATCTTACACAGAACAAGGCAGTATGAGGTGAGGATTAAGAGTGTGGGCTCAGGAGCCAAAATTCTGGGGTTCAAACCACCAACTGTGTGACTTTAGAGGAGTTAATGAACCTCTCTGTGCCTCAGTTTCCTCATCTGTAAAAATAAGGATAAAAATAGCATCTACCCACTCTAGTGGAGGGTATTAATAATGGGGGAGGCTGAGCATGTGTGGAAATGGGGTATATGGGAAATCTCAATACTTTCAATTCTGCCATGAACCTAAAATTACTCTTAAAAAAGTCATCAATAAATAAATATAATATCTACCTCACAAGCTGGTGGTGAGGATTAAACGAATCCAAATATAGAAAGCTCCCACTGAGCTCGGTGCCTGGTACATAATAAGTGTTCAATAAATGTCTGCTTTATCCATATTAATATTGTCATCACCCAGTCAAAGGGAAATTCCTCAGCTCCACTGTCGTTTGTTTTTTTGTTTGGTTGATTTTTTTGGTTAGGGAGATTATTTTTGCGGTCATCTCCATCCACGTGCCATTTTCAGGCTATATCATCGGAGCCCCAGTAGAATTCTCTAGCTGGTAGCTGAATGGAGCTGTTACTGATTTCAATCTACAAGAGTCGTTGCTTTCCTGTCCCCCAACGTTTTAACAGATTGCTATTGTTTTTCCTGTCTGTGCGAGGAAAAAGGGGGGCGCAATTTTCCAAGTGAAATCAATGCATCAAGCCAGGAGCTTGGCTCTTTCCCGCAGACACAGCCCTGCCAGCTGCTGCGCGTCCCTCTTTCACACAGGCAGCCCCTCCGGTTTATGCCTCCCAGCGGGGCGGTAATTTTCAGTTCAGGCCGAAAGGCTTTGTTTAAATGTGGCGCTTATGTGGTAATAGAGCATATTGCCGGGGTTGTTTTCTCTGAGGGTCAATGTTGAATTTGGTCTCAAAATAAACAACTCTATCCTCTTCCATCCTCTCAGAGTTGTGGGTGGGATTGAAAACGGTGACAGGGACGAGAGGCTGAGGAACAAGGGAGGAAAGGGAGACGGGAGGGTCCCGGGGAGCTTAGAGAAAGAGAAGAAGAATAGGCACCAGCGTCGTCCTCAGAGAAGGCACATCTGCCTCCTGTCTGCCGGAATGACTTCTAACACAAGAGCACGCATTTACTGAGCGTTGTGTGCCAACGCATCGTGGGCTAGGTGTATTAGTGCCGTGGTCTCATTTAATTTTCCTATAAAGCCCTCTGGAGTACAGATGACTGTGTTCATTTCACAGATGAGGACACTGAGGCTCAGAGAAGTGAAGCCACCTGCCTCAACTTGCACAGCTGGTGAGATTGTCGAGCTCAGATGGGAACCATGGAGCAGCAACCGAGGATGGTTCGGTAACAAAGTTGATGAAGGGAGAATTGTGTGACCATATATTCCAAACCAAGAATTACCACGGAGCTGAACACGTACTGTAACACAGCCACGTAATATCTGCTATCAGGTCTTCCTCAGAACATGTACAATAGGTGGTTGCTTTGTGAGAGGGTAAGGCTGAGCTGGGAGGCAAAAGGACAGGCAGGAGGTGATGAGAAGTGTCGTTGAGAATGACACTTAAGGAAGCACGACCTGCTGGAGAGTGAGAGGAGGGAGGGCTGGGTCCTGGGGAAACAGGGGAGCTAATGGTTACCTTCTAGAAGTGAGCCTAGAACTCATGGAATGCTGCACAGAGAGATCAAAGGAAGCCTTGAGTCTTGCTGTGTTCTGGGCAGGGGCAAGGGTGTATCACAGGAGCTTGACAGCTATAGATTGTCACAGCCACCACCCAGGTGTCCTCAAAGCAGTGGTGTTCGTCTCCAAGCACAGAGGGGTCTACAGATTTTCCAGCACTCTTATATGAAAAACTTTTTCAAGGGCTGATGTTTTCTTTCCAGGAACCTGGCTCAAAACCTCTTCTCTGCCAGAAGCACTCTCCAGGAATTCTTGCCTGTGAATGTCCTTACCCCATCATTTTATGGTGTGAATACCCCCATCTTGAAACAAATTGAACTGGGGAAAATTGGAAGCCTGGATCATCTCTCTAGTCTGTCTCCAGAGAGACATAAAGAATGCTGGAGACACAGAAGCCTCAGACAAAACTAGACAATATGGATACTATGCTTCTCCAACCAGAATTTTGTAGGGAACTTAAAAACCAATCCTTTGTCACTTCCAGCCACTGACGTAGCTTTGGGCTCGTTGATGCATTATTCATGTTCTTGCTTGTTCCATAAAAGTCATGAAATAAGGAATATCAATCCACGAGAAGAACGGCTGATGATTTGGTATGTGAGCAGCCAAGCAGCCATGATGCACGCCCAAGGAGTCAAAAGTCAACTCTTATTAAAAGCACCACCATGCACATCAACATGACAGACCAGAATAACTCTGAGGGGGCCATTATGGTCCATTACGAAAATAACATTCATTTGTAAAATTAGGAACATACCAAAATGCAAGTTGTTCCAGTTCTTTCAGCTAAATTACACATTAAGCAAGCAGACTTCCTCTTCCAACATTTTGAAATGGTTTAATATGCACTCGGGCTGGCCAGGGCATGGATTTTCTAACACTGCCCCAAAGGTAAAGCCTGGAAAAAATGAATACTGATTGCCAGGGAGAGGGTCAGCCCTGCTGCAGTGTTGATCAGGTAGCAAGACCATACTTTGAAACTCCTCCTCGGGGGACAGGACTGACAACCAGGAAGCAGTTGTGAATCCCAGCTGGCTCCTTCCAAGAGCTAATTGGCTTCTCACCTCCAGTGGTTTGTTGCTTAGAACTTGGGGATGAAGTGTAGTGGACGTTGTTTTTGCCTTTCGAGCATTCATTCATACCCTCTTCTGGTAATAGGTCCATGAATTTCCTTTGAGAGCCATTTATTCCCTATTCATGGTCCATGCAATAATAGCTAAGAATGGTAACTAACGTGCAGTAAGCTCTGACTATGTTCCAGGTACTGGTCTGAGCATTTTGCATATATTAACTCACTTGATGCTGGCTCTCAGCATCCTTACACCAACTCTACGATGTAGGTATTATTATCCCCATTTCAGACAGAAACAAATGTGTGCTTTGCTCTTAAAGGGTAAAAGCAAATGTATAAAACCAAGTGGTCTGCATCCAGTGTGGTGGTCCTAACCACTGCTGCAGCAGAGCTGACCTCCACCCCATTTCCAGGAATAGGACCATGAACTAGGTCTGGCCAATCAGAGCATCTTGTATAACTTCCTCCATCAGTGATTGGTGGAGAGAAGGGCACATCAGCCAGGCTAGGCCAATCTTATCCAATCAGTGCAAACCCAAGGAGTTATGCTTGAACAACCAGAAATACTTTCTTGTTTGTTTGTTTCTTCTGAGCATGAACCTGAGACAGACGCCTTGAATGTCTGGGAACCACCTGGTAGGGAGAACCTAAGAATAAAGCCAATACAGATAACATCAAAGGGGAGAAAGAGGTCTTGATAAAAACACTTGAATCCCTGAAATTATTATCCTCCTTGGCCTTTTCTGAAATAGAAGCCAATCAATTGTATTTTTACTTAAGCCAATTTGAGGTGGGTTTCCTAATATTTGCAACTAAATAGTCCTAACTAATACAGAAATCAAGCGTTAGTCTAAGAATAATACTTTCCATTTATGTAGCACTTTATAATTGGCAAAGCTTTTTCATATACATAACTTCAACGTTACATTTACTTATGCATCCATTCAATAAATAAATAAACATTTATTATTCATTTAATTATAGTCGCTGATATAAGTCGAGGAGATCTTCACCTCCTACCCCTTCTAGATATAGTTTGTTCACATAATTTTGTGCCTATCACTCTTGCAGCACTTACTTGTAATTATTGTTTTTGCTTATGTACAACTTAGTATAATATAAGCTCTCCTGAATTAGAGCTTTATTTATCCTGGAATCCCCGATGTCCACCTGGGTCCCTGGCATGTATTCCTTCATTCCTTTAACATTCCTTTAATAATACATTCCTAAAATGTATTATTAAATACATTTCATGCTTTTGTTACCATGCTGGGTACTGTGTAGCTAGTAAGCATCTTCAGTGGTACACAACAGAAAGCAACTCTAGCTCACTTATGCAGCAATGAAATTTCTGGAGGAATATCAAGTAGCTCAGAGGATCACTAGCGAATTTGGAGAACCAGCTTGTAAAAATGGGGGATGGGGACTAAGGGAAGTTGTGCAGGCGAAGCCCAACCAAAGTAACATCTCCAAACAAATGGTTAGGGTTTCAAGGCTGTCGCCACTGGACACTAGATGCTGCTACCAGAATGAATCCTACACCCTTCAACTTCTCTGCATCACTAAGCCCAGAATCGAAGACCCAGGCAGGAGCATCCAATGGCTGGGTGCAGGGTACAGACCACACAGTGGCTGTCAGGGAGCAAACAGCGAGCATCTGGCTTTCCAACTTTCTTGCTGGGAGGCAAAACCCTGCCTCTCAGGAAACTCACACCGTGGCAGGTTCCCCAAACATTTCTTCATGTCATGAAGTAACAGTTGTCCACTATCAATGGTGAGCCAAAGAGATAAAACAAACAAAAAAGACATGGTCAGTGTGGCTTTAACACT
Organism: Hipposideros armiger; assembly: GCF_001890085.2. Taxonomy (NCBI): domain Eukaryota; kingdom Metazoa; phylum Chordata; class Mammalia; order Chiroptera; family Hipposideridae; genus Hipposideros; species Hipposideros armiger. Next base: position 637,465 of record NW_017731379.1, read on the forward strand.
CATAAAGGTTACAGACCACTTAAGACAATCATTAGTTAAATAATCAGGCAGGAAACACACAATCACAGCTGTGATAACTATCGTGAAAGGGAGGATGACATGCTATAAAGAATATAATGCTATAAGTGTGTTTCAGTTACCCATTTCTGTGTAACCAACAATCCCAAAACTTGATGGTTTACCAAAAACATTTATTTTTGTCTCTCATGGTTCTGTGGACTGACCTGGCTCAGCTAGGCTGTTCTGACTTGGGCTCAATTACAATGTGGCTGTCAGATGGCAGCCGGAAATGAAGTCACAGGAAGGCTCAGCTGGGCTACATGTCTAAAATGGCACATTCACATGATTGTCATTTAATACTGGCCCTCCACTGGGCCTTATGACAAGACTACATACCCAAGGCCTTTCCATGTTGCTTGGACTTCTCACAGTATGGCAGCTGGATTCTGAGAGGGTGTAGTGTCTGAAGAGCAACTATTCCAAGAGACCCAGGTGGGAGACGCAAGGCTCCTTATGACCTCACCCCAGAAACTGCACAATGTTACTTCTGCCACATTCTATTAGTCAAACATTAAGTCACAGGGCCAGAGTTTCAAAGAGAGAGAACTACAAAATGCAGGAATGCTGGGAGGTGTGGTCATCGGGGGCCATCTTTACAGACCAGCTCCCACAAAGAGTCTGTGATAGAAGAACTTGAGGGGTCAGGAAAGGTTTCCGAGGAAGTGCATTGATCTGAGATTTCATAGATGAGTAGCAGTTGATGAGGTAAAGACAAGAAGTATGTTCTAGGCAGAGGGAACAGCAATGTGCGAACGCTCTGAGGCAGTAAGAAGTATGGCCCATTCAAGTACATAAAGCAAGTACGGCTGAAGTGCGGAGACTAAGGTAGGATGTAAATCAAGATAAGACAGGAGAGATTGGGTAGGGACCAGTTCTGGAAGTCTTTCTATAGGCTATGTTAAATATATTGCTCTTTATCTTTAAAGCAATGGGAATATTTTAAGTGGTCCTCAGAAAATATTTGTAGATAGAATGAATGAGATAATGTCTTTATTCAATCATTTTACAAATAGCTACTGAACATTAACACTGGGCAGGAATAAGAAATGTTATGAATAAAACCCACTTGATAGAAGCTGCTGGAGGCCGAGGATGTTTGCTTCTTTAGAGCACGTCATTAGAGGTGGCCTCTCTGAGCATCTGACATTTGAACTGAGACAAAAATGATAAGAAGACACCCATCAGGACAAGTACTGAGGGAACAGCGTTTCCCAGGAGAGGAGCCCAGCAAACGCAAAAGCCCTGGGGTGGACGTGAGCTTGCTGCGTTCTAGGAAGAGCAGAAAAAGCCAGTGTGTCTGGAGCACGACTGTCCTTGTAGGGAAGAATTCAAAGCTGGCTTTCTAAAAATGGCAGGGCCACCAGCAATGCTTTCATATCAGGACCTCATATCACAGGGCTGCGGCTTCGGTGACTCCGGAATGTCTCTTCCTGCTAGAATGATTGGAATGCTCTTTCTCTCTGGCCTGGCCCTGCCTGTCCTCCGCTACAGGACTCATCTTTCATCGTGTACTTCCAAAGCTCAACAACCCCCAAGGAAGCAATTTGGCAGAATGTTCAAAGAACCCTAAAGATGTTCATGCCCTTTGATTCAGTGATTCAGTGATTCCCCATCTAGGGATCTAGGGATTATTTCCTAGCCAAAGGAAATAATCATAAATACGGAAGAAGATGATTACACGAAGAAACTCATCCCAGCATGATTTACAATCATGAAAAATGCTGATGAGTCAAATATTCATCCATAGGGGAAAGATTAAGTAAATGAATGTACATCTCCTAGATGTGGGCATTGCAAACCATGTTCCTGAAAAATCTGAAGTAACATCGGGAAATGCTTTGCGTTGTAATGGCGTGATTAAAAAACAGATATAAAATAGTCTATATGTGATTTCCACAACTATTTAAAACATTACATGCAGGAAAAAATGCTGACAGTAATCATTTCTTTAAGGGGAGATTGCTGGTGATTTATTTTCCTTCTTTTCCATAATCTTTTTACTTCTGGTAATAAGCGTTATTACTTTTAGGATGGAAAATCGATTTAATCTCCTTAAAAAGAAAAAAATAAAACAGTAATGGCTTCACTGCTTTTAGGATCACATGCAAACACCTTAGCAGGTACTCAAGGCTTCTACAGTCTGGCCACAAATTACATTTTCTACTTTTAAAAAATTATATAATTTTGTTTTTGTTTCCCAAGACTTTTTTTTTAACCAGGATCTGATATCCCAGCTAACAAAAGTTTTGCTCTTTCGCCTAGATGACAATCGTTTTTGACGGTAGAAATTTCATGCTATCCTCTTTCTATCCCAGGCTTAAGGAAGGGAGGGATGGTGGGAGAGAGGACGCTATATCCACCCATTATCTGCTCTCATCTGGTTAAATCCTACCCAGCTTTCAACACCTACGTTGAACCACTCACTTTCCAGAAAACCTTTCCTAGTCATGCTGGCCCTTCATGACCTCCCTTTTTTAACTATCTATAGCATTACTGTGTCTATCTCTATTGTTTGCGTCTGGGACTAAACACACCTGGCCTTACATTGCTCCTCAGTGTCAAGGTCTGTGTCTTTGTCCCCATATGACTAATCAGTTCCTGATAGAATTGTCATGCCTCCCCCGGTAAGTACCGTCCCATTTGACCCCTAGCACAGAACCACATTTTTCCTCTCACAAGAGTCAATCCGTGTTCCACAAATGAATAAATGAGTGACTATTTGAACAAGAATGAGAGACAAAACAGTATCTCTGAGAAAATTTGCTACACATCTAGCTGGGGCCCAGTTCTTAAAGGGGAGGTCCTTCCCCTGGCAAAGCTTCCGGCTCCACCCTGTTCTCCCCACTCATTCACCACCAACATCCTCAGCTCAGAAGGATTCAAAACCGAGGTGGGCAACATCGGAGGGAACTTTGCACATAAACTCGACACACATCAGCCTCCTCAAGAAAGGACCCTTTTGTTTTCTTCCCCATGGGCTCCATAAATTATGAGCCACGGTTTTTCCTTTTTTTTAAGGGAGTCTAAGGTTAGGGTAGAGAAATCGTAGCTCAGCCCACAGAAGCGCTTTCTGTGGAAGCCGATTCCCCCTGGTTCTGAGCACATCCATAGCTTAGAGCATGTGCCATGGCTTGGTCAACTACTGATCGCCCCAGAAAATCTTAGAGACGCCCAGCCTTGCTTTGTGCTCCGATGGAGCAAGACTCTGAGGGCCTTTTTCTGTGTGTTGAGTTGTTACTGCTTTGCTTGCATCCATGAGCTCCCTGAAGGGCCAAGCTGAGCCTTCCTTGTCTTTGTTTACTCAGCACCAAGAACAGTGCCCAGCACATGATAGCCCTGAGTTGTGTGTTTGTAGAGGGAGTGAATGAATGAATTATAAAGGCCTCTGAAAGCTCAGAAAGCTAGCTTCCAGCTATGGATTTCCAGAAGAAATTACGAGCGTATTCCCTGTGTTAGTATCCTAGGACTCATGCCACAAATTATTACGAACTTGGTGGCTTAAATCAACAGTAATATATTCCTTCACAGTTCTGGAAGCCTGAAGGCTAAAATCGGGGGGTCAGCAGGGCCACATTCCCTCCAAAGACTCTAGAAGGGAATCCTTCCTTGCCTGTTCCAGCTTCTGGTGACTACAGACATTCCTTGGTTTGTGGCTGCATAGCTCTAATCTCTGCTTGCATCTTCATATGGCCTTTCTCTCCTCTCTGTATGTCTCTCCCCTGTGTGTCTTTTATAAGGACACCTGTCATTGGATTTAGGACCCACTCAGATAATCCAGAATGATCTCATCTTGAGATCCTTAATTGCATATGCAAAGACGTTTTTTCCAAATGCGGTCACGCTCACAGGTTCTGGGGATTAGGATGCATATATATCTTTTGGGGGGTTGCCATTCAACCCAGTAAGTGCCTTTTTATGGTAGAGGCATATCTTATTGCCATTTTACCCTAATACTCACAACCCCTAGCACATTTAGTTAGTGCCTGCTAGCAGAATGTGGCTGGGAATGGTTTCTCCCAAGCCCTAGGGAAGATGTCTCCCACCACCGAAGACTGATGCTCCTGGGATCACAAACATGCTATCCTTCTAATATATCGCTGCTAACATACGTAAAACACTGGCACAGCCATTAGAAGAAAAGGTAGATTATTATACACAAATATCTCGGTATACCAACTACACCGAAGGGCTTAATCAATGTTTATTGACTCGAATCAGATCAATTTCACTCAATTCCAGAAACCTTGATTATCCACCTGAATTTTGCCCACAGAATTTTCCTGAATAATATGTCCTCTCTCCTGGACAAACAACTTTAGATCAGCACCCCTGAGCTGCCCCGTAGTGAACCTTGAGTTAGTCTTCCAGCCAGTCCTCCAACATAGCAAAGTGCCCATGGCCACCTTCCTAATTTTGGCTGGCCCCTCAGGTTAACGGGCACACAAACAATAGCATAATCAAACTCAGGATTGGGTTGTTGTTGGCCCAGACCCAGTGAGGTGCTTTTCAGCCCACATTTGACCACTGAGAGAGCAGCGGGCAGAAATTCTATACCATTCCTTACAAATGGCACTATTTGGGGGGAAGCTTTCCAAGGAGCAACACTTGTGTGGAGCCCAAGGACATAGGTACCCGCAATGCTTGTGCATCACTTATAGATGTGTGAGTGACGGGCATCTGGGGCTCAGCAGGACACGCCCTGTGAATGCAGCTATTTTGGCAGCTCGAATCCCGGTGTCTGTAAACTCAAGTTAAACCTCATTACCTCCTTGGGCTCTCCTCTTTGGGAAGGAGTCAGCCAGGCAGACAGCTGCCACCTCAAATTCCACTCTCTGGGAACAATGCGCTTTATTTTTGGAAAGAGGATAAAACAAAGGAGAGGAGAGCGATGCCGACAAATATACATTTGCTTTTCTATTTATGCAAAGCCCCTGCCCCTTCAGCGCCTTAGTTACCAGTTGTTTAGAGCAGCCATCGAATATATAGACTTGTAAGTACTCCCTGGCCAGCATCCCTGCAAAAAGTAAAGCAGGTCAGATTCCAGGGCACATCCTGCTGCTGTGAAGAGCCACGTAAACAACAGAGTTATTTCCATGACAGGTTGTTGGCCGACAGGGTTGTCATTAATGCTCTGATACAAAAAAATACTCTCCCTCCATCTTTTCTATGTAAGTCACTCTTTATAACAATAATAGTATTCTTATTATGGGCTCTTCATCATACAAGGAAAAAAAGAGTAAAGAAAGGAAAACCGCCCGCCCCCATAATTTTGCCATGAATTTTCTCTATCTCTTTGGTTTATTACTTCCCATACAATTCCAAACATCATCTTAATCATGCTTACTAAAGCGTGCTCACACATGGGGAAACCCACTGGTGGAAAAAAAGAGAAGGAGGGAGGGGAAAAGAGAGGGAGGGAGGAAGGGAGGAAGGGAGGAAAGAAGAAAGAAAAGGCAAAGAACAAATTTAAAACAGCCCCACAAAGTCAAGGACTATGTTTGTCCGCTTACCACTGTACCCTATAAGCTAGCACACCTAGTAGCCCTGGCACATAGTGAGTCTTTAATTAAGCATTTAATGGATAATTGGAATAAATAAAAAATCATAATTGAATAGAGTAAAAGGCTTAGTTCAAAACTGTCTATATAACAGTTTCTTTCTCAATTCAGGATCCACCTTGTCACTTATTTAGTCACTCTTAGCAAAAGGAATGAAAATTGATATTTCATGAACACCTACTATGTGCCAACTATTTTGACTTTGTATCTCATGTAAAGATGCACAATAACCTTAACTATGGTAAATTACATATATGCTGAAGAAGGTTCAGTAACTTGCCCATGATAACACAGCTAATAAATAAAGGATTAAGAATCAAAACAGGATTGATGGACTACAGAACCAAGCATATTTGACTATATCCTCCTGCTTCTCAGAAGATTATCAAAGTATGCCAGCTGCATCATACATCAGCTTCTAAGATGGGGCTCTGGTTTACTAGTTTTCACCGTACCTGAATTTGACTGTGATAAATCCATTGGGCTATGTGGAGGAATTCTCCGCAATGAGATCTTATTTACTTCCCCATGGGAGTTGATATATATATATAAAATCAAGAGGCAGTTTCTTTTAAAAAAGATACTAGCCCCATTTGATTTTACTCCCTATGAAATTTCTAAAGACTAGCTAGCTGCCTGAGAAGTTAGAATCATAAATTTATCACTAGTTTATTGACTATCTTTCCTTCCAGGTTGTGAGCAATTGGCAAGAAGGGGCTATATCTGTTTACCCACTATTGTAGACCTAGCACCCAGAGCAAATGGTGGCACTCGGTGTTTACTGAATAAAAGCGATGCGGTGAACTCTCCATTGGGTAGACTTCTGCATCCCAGGACCAGGGTTCCAGGAAGGCTAAGATGATGTGTGAAACTGTGGGGCTTTGGTGAATCAAAACCATGGTCTTGGGAACAGCTGGAGAAAATGAATTCAGACTATGGAGAATTACTCTCTCCCACTCAGTTATATTTCACATTCCTCCCACATGAAATGTCCTGAATCAGATGGAAAGTAACATTACTCAAAATTCAAGCCCTTTTTAGCTACAGCCCCATGTTCTCCAGTTTCCCAAACACTGTATATGGTGGCTCCTACCATCATGAGGCTATGACAGAACCTTGATCCACCTTAAAGGACTGAGCCTTCAAAGGGACCTGAGCCAAAGCCAGCGAGTTGTCGAAAGTGGAGATCAGTTGAAAGATGCCCTTTGGGGCACAGCCTATCGAGACTGAGAGAAGCTTAAATATCCTTCTAATTTGTCACCTGAAAAAACTGGCCCAAAGTCACTCACCTCATTATTAGTAGAGCCAAGACTTGAACTCAAGTCTTCTGACAGCCTCTAATCCAAAATTATTTTTACCACCCCAGAAGTAGATGCATAGTAGAGGGCCAACATAACATATAGAGGGGAGCAGACAGCACATGGTCACCATCCTCATGAACTAGATAGTCACTGGGATTCTGAGCTAAGTAAAAGACAAAGAGGCGCACACACACACATTCTCTGGACCCTGAGGAAAACTGCGTGTCAGGACATGGTGGAGCTCTGGAAGAACATGGAAGTAGGATGCTGAAGAAAAAAATAGTATAAACATGGAGTCAAAAACTCAGGTTCGAATCCTGGGCCAGCTACTTCTTAATTCTATGGCCTCTGGCAAATTACTTAACCCCTCTGAGTCTCAGTTTTGCTGTCTGCAAAATGTGGACAGTACCTACCACATACAGTTATTGTCATCAAATGAAATGATGAATGCAGAACATCCAACAGAATTCTTGGTATGTGGTATGGCCCCGATCAACATTACATCCACCCCTCCTCCACAGCCTGGGACATAGGAAGAGTAGATTCATTTATATGAAAAAGATTGGGAGGTGTTTAATAACATTATTTCATTCACCATGACTGTAGTGCAGAGCCAATGTAAGACTTTTAAAAACAGTATGTCTTCAACAATGAAGTCATGGTTCTAAGAGAAACTGGCATGCCAATTTCCCCAGGAAAAGAGAAGAAAGCCTTAGGCAGCATATGAGTATGTGGAGTCATGTGGAACCCAACCCAACCTTCCCAATTGATAGGACTACAGTTAGACTTCTGAACAAAGGTCCCCAATCCAGTACTGACCACTACAGATTGTCATTAAACAAGACCTGAGCCAACCAGATTTTTCTCTCTAGAGTTTAAACTGAGACATACCAGGAGAGTGAAGTATTTAGCAGCAGAAGACAAAAGATGATGAGGGACCAAGATGCATCATGAACAAGGTGAAGTTATCAGGGTCAGAAACTAGGAAGTCAAGAAAATATAAAGGACCAAGTTTGAGGAAATCACTCAGTAGGAAGAGGAGAACAAGCCATGAAGAAGAGATGAGTCATAAAAATGCTGGAACACAAGCGTCCCGATCCATACTCTCCTGAGTCCAATATTCCTGGAACCTCCTAGGATTCCAGAGGACCTTCCAATTCCACGTTCAGTCTCTTGTGTGGCCCAGATTCTGCCGGAGCTCTTGACCTTCCCAAGGCCAACTGAATAGCTTTTCTCGAGCTCCCATGCACATTAACCTTATACGAACCTGTGGCTAATTTGAATGACTTTGTTTATGTACCCAGACAAGTCTGATTAAGTCTACCTGCTTGCCATATATAACATATACCCTGGGGCCGGCCAAGTGGCGCAATGGTTAAGAACTGGCTTGGGACGCCAGAGGGCCATGCATGGTTCGGATCCCACATATGAGGGCCAGTGACACGGCCCTCCACAGCTAAGATGCTGAACAACAGCTCAGCCTGGAGCTGGGCTGCCGAGAGTCACCAGCAACGGCGTAGGCTGCAGCCCCTGTGGCAGTGGGTTGCCATGGACTACCGTGTGCAGCCAGCAGCCAGCGTGAGCGGCCAGCAGCCGCAGTGAGCGGCCAGCAGCCGCAGTGAGCGGCCGTCCAGAAGCCGGCGACTGATCTGCCTCGCCCGGGAAGAGCGCAATGATGGTGCTAGCTTGGGCCAGTGAAGCGATGTCCTCCACAACTAGACTGAAGAACAAAACAACAGCAACTTGTCTGTTCCCCTTCCCCCAATTTCCCAGTGCTGTTCCCATCCCCCAATTCCCCAATAAAAATCTTAAAAAAAAAAAACATATACCCTGGACTTCCGGGGATCAGTCTAATTTCATGAATTTGCCCTATTCTTGAATAGGCGATTCATTAATCTATAAAGAGACGTGATTTAACTTTTGCAATTATTATGATTCTTTTCTGTAAATAAATTCACAAATAGCCTGGTTTTGGGGTTTGGGAAATATGGTTATCTTATTGATGTGCCAGGCATTTGGCTAGGTTCTATGGGATAAAAATGTGGGAAGAGAGGGCACAAAGTTAGATAAGTCTCTCTTTCCACTGGAAAGTGCTTTCAGTCAAGTTCATTCAACAGAACCTTACCAAAAAGAATCATAAAGAAAAATGAATAGTGAAGGTGGAGATGGTTTGTCCTATTCATTGTATATCACCAGTACCTGGCACCAAGTCTGGAACCTAAAGAGCACTCCAAAAATATTAACGGAAAGAAGAAAAGAAGAAAGGAAGGGGAGACAGAGAAGGAGGGAAGGAGGGCAGAAATCATGAAGTATGCCTCTCAGATCTCCTGCTATTAAGCACATAGTTGACTGATGGTTCCAGCTGCTGAGCTCTGAATGTGTCATTGCGTGTGCATTGAGACCGCGCATCCCATAGCTGCTCTCAGCCAAAGAGTAAGCATGCTGGGGGACTAAGGCAGCCAGTTCCCACAAAACATACAACTCCTTTGTTGTGGACTTTGGCTCAAGGACGCTCCATTGGCCCGGCCCAAACGTTTTTAGAACTGCACTACAGCCTGAGACTCTCCCTACCCAACCTTTCTTCCCCTCCCTTCACAGGTGCGTCATGCTCTAACAGCTCTTCCAGCCTCCCCGGGCCCCCTCTCTTGTTTCTTTACAGTCATTTCTCCCCATAAATCCTAACCATCTTAGCGTCTCCATCTCAGAGAACCTAACCAACGGAGGGAGGGAGGAAATGAGAGAGGGAGGCAGGACGCTGAGCAGGATGGGCAAGTTTGGAACTTGACCACCTCAAAGTTTCTGAGCTTGGAATGGTGAGACAGGTTTTTCAGCTCTGTCCTAGTCTACCGCTAAAGTTAGAATGACCTGCTTGATACACACACCCACTCTCTGCCCTTCTCTGTGCCCAGGCAGGCTGACCTTTGTGGTCTGTCTTCTGGGTTTTTTCACTGGCTGGCTTCAGGTTGGGTTTGGCTATTGGGAGGCACCAGTAGGAGACTGGAGGACAGAAAGAGAGAGTGAGCAGGATATTTCTCCATTGCTCTTCCCTGCTTCAGCACTGTGTTTCTGCTGTTAACTGCATTCCCTCACAACTATAGCTTCTACCAGATGACTGCTTTTCTGTTGTTCCAGCTGAGATTTCAGCAACTGTTTGATAACAGAGAGGGTTTAGCTTATTGTTCAGTTGGCTGCATCAACCGTCAGTTAATGGCTTCCCCATATCCATCTTTTGCCCTACAATTTCATAGTTCCCTCCCACTCTGACACCGGTCTTGGCCATGTAGTTTGCTTTGGCCAATGGGGAAACAGAAGCTTAAATTTAAGAAACACTTGAATGTTTCTACTTCCTCTTTTGCTTCTCTCCTATCACGATGAGATGGTGATAGCCTCACAACAAGACTGGTTTAGTCTGCTGGAGGATTATAAGGAGAGTCCAGTCTTCCCAGCCAAGATGTCCTGGACCAGTCTACAGCCAGCTAACCCCCAAACATATGAAAATGCTTGACCAAGATCAGAAGAATCACCTACCAGACCCACAGCTGAACACAAGTGAGCCCAGCTAAGACCACAATATCCATCTGGTAAACCATAGATTCATGAGCAATAATAAATATTTATTCTTTTAAGCCACTGAGCTTTGGGTTAGCTTTTTATACAGCATCGTTGTGGCAATAGGAAACTGATACAGTATCTTAATTGGTTTTCATTTTAGAGAGACAGTAAAGCCTGCCCAGCTAAACTTGCTTTGGGGTAGGAGGAAAAGGGAACCTGGGGAAGGGGGAGTTGGCAAAGACTCCTTGTAGAGAGCAGGTTGCCATTCCCTCAGGGAAGGCCCAACCGTCCAAGGACCTGGTCTCGAATGACCTTTCTTGGCCCAAACCAGACCTAATTCAAGTGTTAGGGACCTAAGAAAGTCACTGTGGAGGGAGGAGATAAGCACACAACTTCCAGGCTATAAGAGACATGTACTGAAGCCCAAATTCCCAGTGAGGCTGGAATTCCATCAATTCCAGGGAATTCCTTCAATGCAAGAGCAAGATCAAGGGGACTGAGGACTAGTAAGAAAAGACAGAGAGGGTCCACTAGCCGAGGACCTCAGGAAAACCTCTGTGCAGGGTCAGCACCCTGAGGAGGAGACAAAGACCTGGGATTGAGAATCTCCAGGTGGAACTGGACCCAGAGCAGGGCTACAGATCAGACGCAGCCTTAGGCATGGGTAAGACGGGAGTGGTCATGTATGTCTGTGAGTCTGAGAGGATCTGGAGTTTTTTGCTGGTGATGCTCTCTGCCCCAGAGACGGCAATCGTAATCTATAAACACCACTGGGAAGTATATTGAGAGATAAAAATGAGGCAAAGACAAAAGTCATCACTAAAAGCCAAGAGCGACTACATATGTTTCTAGCTGACAAAGTGAAGGCATGTGTTCAGGTTCTCTATTGCTTCATAAGAAATAACTCTAAAATGCAGTATCTTAAGACAGTGCTATTTTATTATATCTCACACGTTTGTGAGTCAGGAATTTGGGCAGGGTACAACTGGCTGGTTATTCTGATCCATGTAATGTCAATAAAGGGCACTCAGTGGTATTCAACTGGTGGACACGTCTACATCTAACACCTGCACAGAGATTGCCAGAAGGCAAGGCTCAGCATGGTACGATCAGAGTAATCATGCATCTAACATGGCAGCTCAGGGCTCCCAGAGTGAGGGTCCCAAGAGGTCTAGCCCAAAGCTTCAAGGCTTCGTACGATCTAACTTTCAAGGAGCAGAGAATTTGCAGCCACCTTTAATCTGCCTCACCCTGATGTAAGTAAATAATCTCTAAAGTTGGTTTTAACATTCCAGAAGATGTACACAATCATCCCCAGGACTGAAAAAAAATTAGCATTTAAGTGCATATTTATTTTCTCTAAAAAAAATTTAATTAATTGGGCCGTCCAGGTGACGCGGTTGGTTAAAAGGGCAAGCTCTGAGCAACAGGGTCACCGATTCGATTCCCACATGGGCCAGTGGCTTTGCCCAAGCGGAGCTGCCACTGAGCTGCCAGCAGGTGGCTGGATGGCTCAGCTGGTGAGAACGTGTGCTCTGAACAACAAGGTTGCCGGTTCGACTCCCACAACTAGATTGAAAGTGGCAACTGGACTTGGAGCTGAGCTTGCACCCTCCACAACTAAGATTGAAGGACAACAACTTGACTTGGAGCTGAATGGTCCTGGAAAAACACAATCTTCCCCTCCCCCAATTCCCCAATAAAAAATAAAAAAATAAAAATTAATTAATTAATTAAGATTTATGACTATTTAATATCTAGATTGGCACTTGCAATCTTCTTTGGTCGATATGTCACAGTAATAGCACAAAGAGTATGCAAGGCATACGAGGACTGAGTGGGTTCCCTTAAACACAGAGGTTGACAGTGATACCCTCACTTGTTTGCTTGATTTCAGAGCATGTCTATGTATTACAGTTTACATGTGTCCCGGTAAGTAGACTAATATTTTATATTACTGCTATAGGCTAAACATTTGTGTCCCCCCACCCCCAAATTCATATGTTGAAATCTTTATCCCCAACATGAAGGCATTTGGAGGCAGTGCCTCTAGGAAGTGATTGGGTCATGAGGGTGGAATTAGTGCCCTTACATAAGGGGCCCCAGAGAGTTCTCTTTCCCCTTGTGTTATGTGAGGACGCAGCAGGAAGTCAGCCGTCTGCAACCCAGAAGCGAGCCTTCACCAGAACCTGACCATGCCGGCACCCTGATCTTGGACTTCCAGCTTCCAGAACTGTTAGAAATAAATTCTATTGTTCATAAGCGACTCAGTCTGTGTGGTATTTTGTTACAGCAGACCAAAAGGACTAAGGCCATTACCTAATTTTAACCAAGCTCTTCTTCACAAAATGGGCAAACGGCTTAAAAGAATTCTTGTAAAAAAAAAAAATGTGAACGGAGGACAATACTGAAAAAGCAAGTACAAGCAACTATTAAGAAAATGGGAAAAGACACTCCCACTTTTCCTACTTCTGATAGGAGCTCTCCATCAGTTGCATCATCATATATGATAAGAAAACTGTCACAAAATCAAATTATAAAGAAGACTATTTGCAAAATGGATGGCTATAAACTCACCTTCATTTACAATTAACCTCACCCCAAAGATATATTAGTTAATGTGTATTTAGCTAGTACTGTTAGCAAGACACAGCACTGCACATTTGATTTTCACTGTTTTAAATTTCCTACATATGAATATGTTTTATAATTGGCTAATATATTTTCATTGTAGCTACATTGATAACTTATAAATGCATAAGTAAATATACAAATATTGTGAGTGCCTCATCAAAATTATTTTGCTGATAGGGGACATTATTATAAATATCTGAAGAGCACAGCTGGAAAGAGCAGACAGATCTAGCAAAGTCAATGGCCAAAAGAAGTAGAGAGAATGCGGTGGCTGAATGAGAAGCAAGCAGATGAACTGTGATGGGCCTGGAAAGATCATTTCCTGATAAGAATATTTGAGGGCCGGCTGAGTGGCGCAATGGTTAAGAACTGGCTTGGGATGCCAGAGGCCCCGGTTCGGATCCCACATATGAGGACAAGTGACACTGTCCTCCACAACTGAGATGCTGAACAACAGCTCAACCTGGAACTGGGCTGCCTTGAGTCGCCGGCCACGGCATAGGCTGCAGCCCCTGTGGCAGTGGGTTGCCATGTGCTACCATGTATAGCCAGCAGCCAGCGTGAGCGGCCAGCAGCTGCAGTGAGCGGCCGTCCAGAAGCTGGCGACTGATCTGCCTCACCTGGGAAGAGCACAATGATGGTGCCAACTTGGGCCAGTGAAGCAACGTCCTCCACAACTAGACTGAAGAACAAAAAGACAGCAACTTGTCTGTTCCCCTTCCCCCAATTCCCCAGCACTGTTCCGATCGTTCCAATTACCCCAATTCCCAAAAAAAAAAAAAAAAAATCTTAAAAAAAAAAAAGAATATTTGAACCTCCTGTGAGTGTCTATAGTTCCTGACTGATTGTCAGTTATGGCCCCCACCACCTCACATGACCCAGTCATGTATTACCATGATGCCTGTGTTTGTCTCATCCTCAGTCTGTCCAGCCCCATCCCCAGAATAAGAGCCCCAGGGCAGGAATTAGCTACTGCTCATCTGTACCCCACCAGCATCTACTGCAGCTTTGGTGATGCCTGGGAAGTCTGTCCTAATCTCCCTTCACTCCTGGGTTAGCTGGCTTCCTCCATTTTCCCACAGCATTGGTCTTCCACCTTAGCGTTGTAGTCTAATCCTTGCACTATATTATATCACACTGTATCATCATTACCTATTTATTGTTTGTTTTTCCACCTAAGCGGTAAACTCTTTGAGGGCAGAGATTTCACCTTATTCATGTTAGCAGGCAATGGTCTGGCACCTAGTGGGCGTTTAATAAATGTATGCTGAATAAATAAATGGAAAGGAATAGAGATGGGACTGAAGACCATTGTCATGCCAGATTTCCATAAAATGATTACCCATTATTTCTTTCCTAGCTCTTGCCTACTCCCTCTCAGAAACATAGTTTTATTTGTCCAAAGCTGAGCTAGGACTCACTACCTTGGTTTTGGACAAGAGACGTTTTTAGTAACAACTCTAACTAGTTTAGGATGACAAAAGAAGGGACAAGGGGATTGCATTGACCCATCGACCTGGAAAGCTAAGGAGGCTTTAAACATACCTAGATCCAGGAATTTGAGCCTGACCCTCAGGACCTTTCTCTCTCCTCCCCATCCCTTGGTACTGACACTTCCTGTGTATTGTCTCATTCTCTCCTAGTCTACAAAGGACTGTTCCCCAAATTGTAAAGAAGATGCCACCATTCATCTTCAGTTCACATCCTTTTAGCTCTCTGACTTAAAGGCAAGTCACCTTCTCTTCCAAAACCAAAGTCCTAGAGAGAAAGAAAAAAAAAAAAGTGCCAGAGAAGGATCATGATGCATCCAGCTCAGATCAAATGTCCATTCCTGTTAGGAAAATGGAGTTCCATGATTGGCAGGTCAAGACTATGTCCTGCCCCTGCATCCAGGGACACGAGAGACTGTGATTCGCTGTACCCCTAAATCACATAATTAGGAAGTAAGAGCAATGTCTTCAAGGAGGGGTGGGGCTTGCTGGACAGACAGAAAAAATGAACAGATGTCTTCTCCAAAACTCTCTGGAAAATGACCTGCATAAGAATCTCCATTGCTCCCTGGAAAATTCAGGCCCAGTCTTTGGGCAAAGAGGGGAAAAAAAAAAAAATCCTTGTGACAAATCGCTTTTCTTCCTCTGCCTGCCTATCGCTCCCTTCAAAGGAGATTTTTGTTTCTGTCTTATTCATGTCCCTACCAACATGACCCTCGGTGGTCAAACTTTCAGAGAGTCTATCGTCAGACCCCAGCAAGCAAGCCCAGGCCCCAGCCTCAGCCCGAGAAGTCTTTCACCACAGGGCTTCAGTCAGCTACAGGCTGGGTTGTGCCAGCCCCAATCAGACCCAGGCTTGAGGGCCACTCTGCAGGCCAGCACCACACTGCTCCAGGGGGCCGTCTCCTGCCAAAGTGTTATCGTCAGGCTTTGTGGCTGGAAGACTGGCCTCAGCCTGGCTTTGACAGCCCGGGCCCCTGGCCTAGCTGGGGGCTGCAGATCAACAGCACTTTGTCAGCCTGGGCAAGAACACCTTCTAGAAGCTAAAGTGCATACTGAATAGAGTCGTCTGCAGAGCTCCTGGCCTCGGCGGGCCTTCGGCGTGTTTGGGTAAAGAAATATGCAGCTCGAGCTGTGGTCATCACTGCCTGAGCCGCTGAGCTGCAATCAACATCAACACCGCAAGGACACAATATTTTCTCCCGATTTACAACATGTTCATTTATTTTGGAATTTCTGTGCCAGCTGAGGCTACAGGGCGGTGACAGTGGAAAAGTTGTCCTGGGGCCAAGCAAAAGAAAAGAGTTGCAACTGAGCTCCTGTTCTGAAAAAGGGTGCTCGAAAGCAGCAAAAAGCAAGCACGGCTAAGAAGATGACCTTCACCAGACAGCAGCCCACAGGCCATGGTGCCGGGCACGGAAACAACTAATTTGGAGATCCACTATTGCTCCCACATGAGGGTCTGCAGAGGGGTCCCTAAAACACAGGATTCCTGAGAAATTACTCTTGGACAACTTGGGGGTTAGGGATACAGGCCCCCAGCGCAGTTGAAAATCCACATATAAATTTTGACTCCCCCAAAACTTAATTGTTAATAGCCTGACCGGAAGTCCCTACCGATAACGAAAACCATTGATTAAGACATATTTTGTATGTTGTATTATTGTATACTGTATTCTTACAGTAAGGTAAGCTAAAGAAAAGAAAGTGGTATTAAGGAAATCATAAGGAAGAAAAAATACATTTACAGCATTTATTGAAAAACATTTACGTATAAGTGGACAGCGTAGTTCAAGCCCTGTTGATCATGTGTCAACTGTACTGACTCCCTTGGGGCTTCCAGTGTACCATATGATCTGGGTTTTTTTTCTCTAAATTCCCTGGGGAGTCAGAGATCATGAAATTTTGAAAACGAGCACCTACCTTCCAAAAGCAGACTTTATTGGAAAATAACATGGAGAAGTGAAAATGATGGGGTTTGTAAAAGACTTGACTTTGAGCTGTTCATACTGCTACTCGCTTATTGAGCATCCTTCAGCAGATGTCTTACCTCTCTTAGCTTCAGTTTTCACATCTGCTTTTAAATGGACACAATAATATGTAAGCAGCAACGCTGTTACAGGAAATAGGGTAACTGATTGAAGTACACAGTACAATGTCCAACTCTTTGTGGGCATTCAGCACATGACAGTTCCCACCCACTTTGTCTTCCTGGATTTTATTGGCTCATTTAGATGCTCCTCACTTGGCTTTATGGTATACCTGTAAAATAGACCAGGACGTTCCCAGGATAGAAGGACTATTTGTTGGGCTCCTTGGGACTGAGAACTTCTCTAGATCGGTGGATGGTCCTTGAAAGAAAGCAGTGGTAGGAAGGGGACGGATTCCGCTGTGATGGGCAATGACCACCCGCCCAACAAAGAGGCCCTGCAGAGGCCCATTCTAGTTATTTTCATAAGGGTCTTCAACAGAGGCCAATCTATCCCAGACACAGGAAGGTGCCTGCAACTGTCATCTGGAGCTGCCTTCTACAGAGAGCCTACTTCTCCAAAGAAATAACAGGCTCTTCAATTCGAGGCAAAGAGGGAAGGATACCCCAAGTGCATCCTACTGAGAGAAAACTGATGCCTGCCCAGGGGAGGTGACTACCCAAGGTGTCAAAGCTAGAAGTTTGGGAACCAAGCCTGGCTTACTGCAAGTCTGGTTACCTTAGAAAACAATGAATTTTAGCAAAAGTTATCAAATGCAGTTGATTTTCATTATTCATGGGAGTTATAGTCTGTACAAATACCTGAATTATCGAAGACTGAACCATGGCTCCAAGGGGAAACACAGAGTTCGTTCCTGTGAGCCTGTTTTCTATCCACCAATCAATCCATAACCCTGTTTTATGTGGCATTGTGTGTGTTTTTGCTTAAGACATCTTATTTGATATATGTTGTTGACTCATTAACATTGAACTCACACCCAACAGCACTCTAACTCTTACCTGGACAAGGCTTACTAATACACGTTTTTGATTTTTTTTCCATAAGGCATATCACAGCCTTCTTAGAGACACCAGGTCGCAGTGCAGCATTGCGCTCGGAAGTCATTTTAAGCAGTGAAATCACCCACAAAAGGCACAGATGCAAAAAGTGTGCCATGAAATAGGCCACGGAAAGAACACAATCTGAGAGCTGAAACAAAAAGGCAAAGTATCATCTTGTTTGGCCTCCGCTAAGATGGGCATATCAGGCCAATCTTTTGCCACTCTTTGCACATCCACAAATGACCACAAAAGTGTGACGAGTACTGATTTCAGGGTTACAAATAAATTTGAGCAAATAGGCGAATTTGCAGATGTGAAACCTGCATTTAATGAGAATCAACTATAATTTATCATCCACAGCAAGACACTTTAATTGGTGAAAAGAGTTGCTATTAACAATTACACCAGGACAATTGGTATAAGCTGGAACTGTCCCAGGCAAATCAGGCTGTTTGACCACCCTAATGTTAGCCTTTGAGACCTCTTAGAGAATCTGATGCAAACCATGAGCACACATATATTTTGCAGACGATCCCAAGGAATTCACAGACCCCAGGGTTCCTCAGATTACACATCTCAGCCTGAAAGAGCAATTTAAAAGAATAATATACAAACTACAGTATGGTAAAAAAAAAAAAGTTAAAAAAAAAATATATATATATGCCTAAAACTTGAGGACAAAATAATGATGGGATGAGCTTAAGTAGGGGAACTGTCCTCTAAGATCCTGGGCATTCAGAGACAAAGTCACTGCCACTGTGTCCTGGTCTTAGATACAAATTCATTCGAAATTTGAATTCACAAGCCAAGAATCTGAACAGGAATGGGAATGAAAACAAGTCATGGGGAATCCTGAAAGCTTGACCTAGACGTGCTAAAAGCCTACTCCATTATCCTCTGCCCAATGCCCCATCCTCTGACCTCAGGCAGAGGGGTCAGGCATGGAGAATACCTGCCGCAGAAGAGGGACCAGCCAGGATGTAGTTTAGGCACACTTAGTAAGGAACACAAAGAGAATGCCCCCCATTGCCTGGGACCAGGAACTAAGGACCACCAAAAAAGATTAACTGACAACCCCCACACCCTATACAGTACGTCCAGGAAAAGGAGGGAAACTATGGCCACGCATGGGAGTCATAGATAACTCTGAAAACTTACAACTGCAGGGTGACGGGGTAAATCCCCGTGGGCTGATGGGGGCCGAGGCACTGTCTTTAACCACACGCCTGACCCCATTGATCACCTCCTCACTTGGGAGAGCACAGCTGCCCAGATGTGTGTTTCCCATTAACTCCGCTGGCTCTGGTCTAGGGTAAAGGAGACATTTTCATGCCAAATTAAAAACGACTTGGAAATGTGCATTGTGTTGGGAGAATTGGCCTTTTGAAAGGGGTATAAAAACGAGGAAAGCTGATTTCATCACCCTGCCTGTAGACAAGCCATCAAAGCATCCTGCCTCTGTGAAGCAGGCGGGCCACCTCTGCTCTTTCTCCTTTACAGACTGTGTTAGCATCTCCATTATTTACCCCCAGGGTGGGATAACAGCGCGGAGCAAAGGCTAAGATCTTTAAACTGCCTTGAGTGCCCATTAAGCACATTAATAACATCCACCATCGTTGAGTCTTACCAATATAATTTCCGACCTCAAGCCGGGTGTGAAAAAAAAAAGGAAGTCAGCTGAGTTTATCAACCGAGGAAACCACTTTAAATTAGAAGAGATTTTGGGGAGGGGAAAGCGTTAGCTGAGAAGGCTTCGGAAGGCTCTTGGCCACTGCTTGGCTTTGATTTCCCTCCACGACACCCACGTCGTTGGAGGGAATGGGCTGAGCCAATGTGACAGCAAGAGCACTTAATCAGTGATGCGACTGTTGCAATTCCAGCAGGGTCCCCACACTATGAGAAGTCATATAAGGATCCATTTTTTTAAAAAAGGGAGTGATTTAAAAAAATGGATCTTGGGTTTGTGTCAGTGCTGCAGTTGCCTCCTTTCATGTGCGTGTGGTGTGCCGGGGTGGGAGTGAGGGGTCAGGGGAAGGAAGCTTTTAAAATAATAAAAGATGCCACCTCCTGAAGGATTGGGTTCCAGGCAATTCTCATCTGAACTCACCTCCTCTTCATGGCCTTCCAAAATGAGTGTAACTGTGTCCACATCACAGATGAGAAAACTGAGACTCAGAGAAGTCAAGTGGTTTACCCCAGGTCCCACAGCAATATGCAGACAAGCTGGAACAGAAATTACTATCTTCGAGGCCCTAAAGGACATGGTCTTAACCTCTCCATTACACTGCTTGATCTAATGTGGGAAAATGTGTGTATGGAAAGAAGGGAGGGAGGTTGGAGCGCGATCTGTTTATTTACAGGCTTGGAACAGAAGAAATTTTAGGAAAGCCTGATCCCCAAGCCCAGGGCAGGAGGCAGTGGGCCTCAGAGCCGTGTGGGGTCAGAGGAGGGCCTCGCTGGCTGCGAGTCTGCCCTCCTTTTGCAGCCCAAAGCCACAGGACATAGCCTGCCCGTCTCCTCTCTTGCCTTCCTCATTAGCTGGGATTGGGACCAATTTGTGGATGCCTTTGGTGCCCTCAGGCCGTGTTTGAGTCATCTTCCTTGATGCTAAAGAAAAAGAAAGGAGGAGACAGCCATGCCCCAGGAGACTGGAGACCGGAGAAAGGAGCAGTGATGGATGGAGGCCAGCAGAGAGAGGCAAGCGTCCAGAGGTCACTCCTAGTCTGGCTTTCTTTAACCCCACTCTTCCCCCAGGGACCTGCTCCCTCATGAGATCATCTCCCACCACGGAATTCAAAAAGATAGGCTCACTTGGCATCAGCCCTGACTCTTGGTTAACTTCAGGGTCTCACACCCTTCCAGCTCCCTGCTCTTCCCAGGGCTCCGAGAAAAAAGCCCAGGTAGAATGCCGCATGATTAGGGCCAGCAAGGAATATAGGTCTTCTCATATCAACCCAGGAGAGGGGCTCCATTTGCTTTAGAACAAAGGCTGGTGGGCCTCGGAAGCCAGAACAGGAGGCAAGTCAGGAAAGCACGATGGAATTAGCCTGAGGGATTCGGCCTGGTGCAGAAATGTAGCTCCAGCTCTTCTAGCGTGGGTCACTGGGGAAGCTACCTCCCGTCTCCAAGATAGTTTCATGACATCTTATAAGAATGGAATTAAAGGAAGTGGTTACAGGGGTTTGAAAGCAGGAACATGCCAACATGTTAGTTGTTGCTGTGTGGCAGGGAGCCCTAGACAAAGGCTCTCCCGGACCACGTGACCACCAAGAATTCCGCGCTGTAGCAGGGAGCTTTACGGACCGCATGGCCACCAAGACTTCTGCGTTTAACATTTCCTAATTCCTACCTCACCCGGGAGCCAGTCAGAAACCAACACAGTGTCACATACCCTAATAAGGAGTCTTAGCTACTAACCCAGAAATGTCAGGGTATATAGCCCCGAGTCCCAACCGGATCGTTGGGGCTCAGCCTCTGGATATGAATCCGCTGAGCCGGTGCCAGCATCAATAAACATTGCTTCCCGCCCTGAGCCTTGGTGTCCTGTCTCTCTGTCCGAGTATCCCGCAACAGTTGTCATTAACGTTCAACTAAAATAATGTTAAAGGAGAGCTATCTAAAAGGCCTTTTTGTGCTGCCATCAACATTGGAACAGCACCCTGGCATCACCATTTCATGCACACTTTACAAGAGTTCTGAGATAGTTACTAGCATCTCTGTTCTACAGATGGGGAGACTGAGGCTGAGCTAGGTTAAGCACTTCGTCCAATATCATACAGCTTGTGTGTGGCCAAGTTAAAACCGGAACGCAGTTTTGCGTCTGCAATGACGATGCATAATTATGCTCTACGCCACATTTTTTAAAAAGTGGGGGATGGGGTGAGGAATGAGCTGTGCCGCGAAGGGCGGGCCAGGACACAGAGGGTGGAAGGAGCAAAATGGAAGCATTAACTATGCACCGCCCATAAGTCAGTCACACAACGGCAGGCATTGGTGTGCATCATGCCAATCAGAGAGCAATGTGTAAGGGGCTGGCATGTGGTCACCACCTCAAGGTCAAAGAAGACACTCAAGCTGTTGGGTTGTAAGTGTGAGCACTGTGCATGCATTCACCCTATCTGTCTTAAGCTCCTACTCTGAACCAAGACCGGCAGATAGAAAATTATCCTGATGGGTCCTGGGTAATTACACACCATTCTGTCATCCTGCCCCCATCCGCCTCACAAAGCATCCCCAGAAGCTCCTCACTATTCATCACATTTCTCAAAAGCTTCTCTGAAGCCCAAAGAGGCATGGTTTACATATTCGATCCAAGACCCTCTCTCCCAAAGCACTCAGCAGGGCCTCCTTCTCTTGCCGTTGAAGATCCACGCATAGACTTCAATACTATGCAAACTGCTCTCAACATCTGTATCAAAGCAATAGTCTTCCCTGCAGAGATCCATTGAATCTGCAGATATCAAAATGACACACGGTTTACAAAAACACTTTTCTGTACAACACTGGGATATGTTATCCTCACAGCAAGCCCACGAGGTCTGAAGAGTATATGATGTGATCTGCTGGGCAGGTTAAGGGGCTCCTGGACTTCTAGGTAGTGACCTGCTCTGAGCGATACAGCTTGTAAGTGGCAAAAATTTGGTAGGAGCCAGGCTTCCAATCCCTTCTTCTCAGCCCAGGGCCCTTTCTCCTGAAGCAGGCTACCTACCTGTCCAAGGCCAAGGTCACCTTCTTTGAAGTATCTCCTTAAGGGTGAGGAATCACCATGTGTAACATTATGATCTCACTTCTGTTTTTGCTGGAAATGGTTGTTTAAGGGAAAACTAACAAGCTGAATTCTTAGGACAGTCTTGGTTTGTCTTTCCTACCCCACTGATGAACCTGTCACTGATCCTATTCCACTGGTCAACTCCTGCAGCTAGCTTCATAAGTAGTAAAAAAAAAAAAAAATGTCCATTGTCATACGGGCATTTGGGTAAATGGTACTTTTCTGGTTTGGTGTGCAAATTGGAACTTTTTTTTTTAAGGGAAATTAGCAGCATCAAAATGATAATGCACAAACCATTAGATCTAACAATTCATTTCTAGGAATCTATCTTAAAAAAATATTCACATGAGTGAGCAGGTGACATGTATCAAAGCTGTTCGTTCCACTGTCGCTTTGTCTATAATAACAAAAAACGTGGAGAAAATCAAAATGCTCCTTATTACTAAACCTGTTTGTTTGTTTGTTTTTCTTTTAAATCATGATAACCTCATGCTCTTAAAAAGCATGCAGTCGTTAAAAAGAATGAACTATTCTGTTTGTACTGCCATGGACATATATCTATGTTGTTAAATAACGGTGCAAAATAACATGAATAATAAGATCAAACACTTTTGTTTAAAAAAAGGAAAAGAATAGGAAAAAAATGATAACTCCATGGAGGCCCATCATCCTTTGCGCCTCAAATAGAGGCCCAGGCTGTTCTGGGCCTGTGATTTTGGGGGAAGGTAAGAGTCAAAGAGAGAAGGCTATGAGGGGCTGCCCTTGACTCTTATTTTCTGAATGTTATTAAAATTCTATCTCGAAATATCTGTTCTTAATGATATCCTAAAAGGCCTATAAAACATGAGGACAGTGCAGATTACAAGATTACAAGTATGGCTATCCTGCCCCCTTGAATGAATTGCCCCAGTCCTGTACCCTCCACTTGTATATCTGTGTATATATTATATATTGTATGACTATTATACATACATATTATGGGGAAAGAATATACACTATCAAACCATTAATACTGCCCACTCTAAGAAGAGATGGGGAGCCTTTCGTGTTTTTACTTCTCATACTTCTGTATTGTTTTATTTTCTTACACTGTATTCTCTTGTAATTTTTAAAAATTAAAGGTAAAGAAAAAACCCACTCATTTAGGCATACTAGAAGGAAACAAGGAGAAAAAGAAACCAAAAAATTAGATGCAGTAATTGCCTCCAAATTGGAGAAACTAAACTGGGCCTTACACCACCCAAACCTCATCAGACCAAATCCCAATTGCATAGCAATATGGCAATAGCAATACCTTACCGAGCAGGTTAGTAGGGAGAGGAGTGGGGAATTAGTCTGTTTTGTTTACAATGTGGAACAGTGCCTAGCCCATACTCTATAAAAAATTACTGAATGTGGACTAAATGGAGAAGAACTCAGGATATAAACAGAAAGGCGATTTTATTTGATTTAAGCCGTTGAGATTAGGAGACTGAACTGTGGCCACATATTAATACTCCTGAGTGCAGGTAACAGTGGGCTGTAATTACCATATCAAGTGCTTACCTACCTGCAACCACTCCTAAATTGGTTTTACATATTCACTCATCAGATATTAAAGCCCCTAGAATCAGCCCTTGCCTTAAAGGGCTTCAATCAAGCTGTACAAGTAGACCTATAAATCCAGTGGAAGAAAATTCTGCTGGTTAGCAGAAATAGCCCTGGAGAGATGTAATCCTGGTTCCAACTTCACTTGCCATCACCAACTGTGTGACCTTCATTGGCCTCTCACCTTGCTGAATGTAAATAGTGGGGCTTGAGCTAGATGCTGTCTCAAATATATTAGGTTGTCGGAAAAGTCATGACGTATTTTTTTCTATGTTTTTCGTTGCAAAAATGCGTCATGACTTTTCCGACAACCCAATATAATGTTGATAAGCTCCTGAGAATTGGTGCTCACAAATCTAGGAGCCCTGGACCCTAGTTTGAGACACCCCCTAATAAATGTCACTCTCAGGTCCCTACAGCTGAAAACTGCTGATTCTAAACATACTGAACCTTGTCCTTGGAGTATCACCAGTGTACTAAAAAGAGCAAGTCCCCGTTACTCAAGGTTTCAAAGCTTAGCCCATCCAAATGAACGCTGATTGCAAGTTAACGAGTTTCCCCAAAGATTCATGGGAGCCCTGTACAGGAGTTATGTATCGCAAGGATTAAGAGCTCGGTCTTTAGACTTAGGTCTGGCTCCAATCCCAATTTCACCACTCACCAACCGGATGAACTTGAAAAAGTTACTGAAGCTTTCTCAGCCTCAGTTTCCTCTTACATAAAATGGGCACAATAATAGCACCTACTTCATTCACATTCCATGCATGGGAAGCCCTTAACACAATGCCAGCAGCAGGGTAGGTGTTGTAGCAATGGTCGCTCTTCTTAATGAGTAAGGGAGGATAAAGAGACAATGATTATAGTGATAGGATGACAGAATGAAATTCGAGGTTCCTCAAAGCAAGGGTGATTTTGAAAGCATTCTCTCAAGAACTGTAGTTACTATTTCCTCCAGGGCTTGGGGTCCAGGGGAGGACAGGATGCCTGTGAAGGCATCAATGGAGTGCTTAGCTTCCCTAGGCTCACTTCTCTGATTATGTTGTAGTTCTCTCTTGTACCCATCTGGATGCACAGCACCCCTTGAATCCACTCCCCTGAATTGATGTGTTGCAACACTGAATCAAAATCAATACCGTTCCTGTTACAAAGTCCCATCTGCCTAAGACAGTCTCAGGCCCTCCCAAACCCCAAACCAAAGACTGACTGTGACGCAAGGTCACTCAGGAATAAAAAATAAATTAAAAAATCTACTTCCCAATAGTTTTATATCTTTGAGGTCCTGGGCTGAGAACAGAAAGTGTGCAAAGGTGTTATGACCAAGTCATCAGCTATAAGCTCTGGGAGGGAGCCCCAGAGCCTGACTCATCCCTGAGTATTGCAGGGGCCCCACCCACCCATGCATCTGCCCTCACAACTTTCACATTGCATCTAACTTACCCTGCGAAGAAAAGGGTATACTGGGACCCAGGCCAGCTGGGGGAGTTTGTAAAGACAAGATCTTTTTGCTGTATGTTTGTTTTAATTTTCCCAAGCAGCTCAGATCTAACATGAAAAGTGCAATAAACTGAGCGTATCAGTGTTCACTGAAAATATCACTTCACAAGTGAAAGTATATCCAAACAGCCAGTTGTAGTTTGAGAGGCTCTCCCTTCTCAAAAATGCAGCTGTCACCAAAAATACATTTGAAATCTCTCTCTCTCTCTCTCTCTCTCTCTCTCTCTCTCTCTCTCTCTCTCTCTCTCTCTCCTACTTTGAGACACCCCTTCTCCTTCTTCTAGCTCTCCCTCTGTCTTGCAATTTAGCTTTAATTGCCCTGTCAGCTCTAAAGGCTGCTAATTGACGCCTTTTATTCTGCTTTAAAATTCCCGAGGAAGAAAGGAGCTCGCCAGGCCCCCAGAGCTGCGAGATTCGGCCGATTTGGCACGGCTGTCTCCCTGCGAATTGAAGCTGGGTGCTGGAGCGCTGGGGGCAGGCGTGGGGGAGTCGCGGAGGCGGGGAGGGGGCTGGGCAGGGGTTGGAGCGTCTATTTTTAGTGAGGGTTTTATAGAGTGGATCCCTGTGGCTTGGCTCCACACTGAAATATTGTCCTCGTCTCAATGACATAAACACAGGGCAACTTGGAGATCTTGGCGCCAGCCCTGGCCGGAGTCTGTGAATGGGCCGAACGGTGGGACCGGTTGGGAGCGAGAACCCTACTGTAATTACAAATAAATCCGTCCCCGCCCCAACCCCCACCACTGGCTCCCCTGGCTCACTTAATACCGCAAAAAGCCTCCGCTTTTGTGTGAATAAGATGAACTGAGCTTACTGAAAGATCTACCAAGAGGCAGCTAATGGAATAATGACTTGGGTAAGCTTAGGTTAAAAAGAAGGGGCATTCGAGAATTAATTAAACAGCCAGCATCATCCGTGAAAACCCAGGCAAAATATGGAAGGCTTCTTCAGGCTCCTGGAGGAAATCCAGTCTGTTGCTTCTCTCCGAGAGCAGCAAGCATTCGGACCTGGCCTGGTACGCACAGAAAATGGAACTGATAAATTGGAACCAATTCGCACAAGGTCTCCATAAGATTCTTTGGAATGCCCCAGGCCAGGCTGGATGAAGCTGTCGCCCTGGACTGACTGCCTCAGACATGGAGCCACACTTTCCAAAGCATATTTAAATATAGCCTTGCTTCCCTCCAAATGTAATCCCAACCCTCATTTTTATCCTTGGAAGCTTGGTCAGAGGGGGAGTGCCGGGTGAGATGGGATTTTCACAACCCCCCAACCCCCATTCCCACAACCCTGTAAATAAATAAAAGATTACACCAAATTCCATTTGAAGTTGTCAGTCCCGGAATGGAACTTTTATCCCATTATGAATTTCATGGGTGAGACCGTTCAGACTTTGAATGTGGCTGACACCTCCATTGAAAGGCCCTAATTGCAGTTGTAGGAATTGACTACAGACACCACACTGTACACACCATCGCATTCCAATGAAGAAAGAGCATCCTATGAGAGCAGCCCCGGGCCTCCCTTCAAGTCCCTGGGACTGTCAAGGTTTCACTTAAACTTTAAACCAAAGTTGCCCTATCGAAGGGCCAGGTGCTAATTTGGGATTCTGAGGTCGGCAGATTGGCCTTGGCTGACAGGGCTGTTACTATACCCAGGGGGCTGGCTGCAGTCACGGTTCAGCCTCAGAGACGACCAGGAAGGGAGTTTTTCAATCCATGTGGACCCTTGAAGGACTGCTTTTATTTTCAGATGAACTTCCTCCCAGTCCGAAAGCATCCAGTGCTTGCTAAGCGACAGAAGAAAGGATGGAGAGGTTTGCTTTGCACAGAGCCACTGGCCCACCTGAGTCAAGAAAGCCGCCAGCTGAGAGTCACCAGGGGCAGAGCGCTTCTCACTTCACTCTGTGTCTGACGTCCACTGATGGTGACCACGCCGAGCAGAGATGGCACATGAGGAGGGCTGTGTGTAAAACTGTTCTATCCCTCCCTCGCTGGACACCAAAGATTTCTTTTTACTGTTGTAAAATATGCAGAAGGTAAAAATGACCATTTTAATCATTTGCAAATGTACAGTTCAGTGGCATTAAGTACATTTCCATTGTTGTGCCACCGTCACCACCATCTGTCTCCAGAGCTTTTTCAGCTTCCCAAACTGGAACTCTGTACCCATTAAACATTAACTCCTCATTCCCCCTCCATCTCCCCGCTGGCAACCGACATTCTACTTCCTGTCTCTATGAATTTGATTACTTTATGTACCTCATTTAAGTGGAATCATGCAATATTTGTCCATTTGTGATTGGCTTCTTTCAATTAGCATAGTGTTCTCAAGGTTCATCCATGTCGTAACATATGCCTGAATTTCCTTCCTTTTTAAGGCTGAATAATATTCCATTAAATGTGTGTATCCAGCACATTTTGCTTATCCATTCATCTGTTGATGAACACTTGCATTGTTTCCACCTTCTGACTATTGTGAATAATGCTGCTGTGAATGAACATCTGCTCAAGTCTCTGCTTTCAGCTCTTTTGGGTATATACCCAGAGATGAGATTGCTAGATCGTATGGTAATTCTATTTTTAATTTTTGAAGGAACTACCATACTGTTTTGTACAGCAGCTGCATTATTTTACATTCCCACCAGCATTGCATAAGGGTTCCAATTTCTCCATATTCTTAGTGTTTATAATTCCTACTCATTATAAGCTTTACCACGTATATTTTCATCTATTAATAATTTATACTACTGTTTTGCAAGTCACATTGAATCCTACTTTTGTGTCTCTTCCCTCCACCACCTTCTATATTTGTAAGTTGTATAAGGAACACCAGAAGCAGAGTCCCAGATGAAATAAAAAGAAGCCGTCAAGAATAGACCACAAGCTTTGAGGTTAGGCAGAGAGTTAAACCACAGCTATGCCACTTTCTACTTGGGTGACCTTGGTCAAGTCACTTGGCCTCCCTGAGTTTTGAAGTCCTTGCTTATAAGCTGAGATGTTTTGAGGACTAAGTGAGATAACAAATGTAATGCACTGTACTAGTCACACAGCAAGAACTCAGTAATTGGTAGGAAGGGGGAGGAAGAGGAGAAAGAGGTTAATGTCAATTTTCCTATTGAGTTCTTGCCTCTACCCAGGTGTCACTCACTCCTAATACCCACTGACTACTCTTGCCCACATCTTCACATTGCCACGAGATAGGACACAACATGTGCCTCAGTACTATACGATAAGAAATGTGGCCCCATTTACCCTTTCCTAAAATGTTGATTTAAGTAATGGGGAGTGAGGGTCCGCCTTATGCCCTCCGCCCCCCTGCCCAGAGGGCAGTGGAAACTGGAAGAAAGCGAAGCAGGAGGGAGGGAAGCCTGAACTGTTCTGCCAAGTCACCCTACTTGGGGGAGAACATTCAGCTCAGGCCTTGAGCCTGGCTACAGA
Source organism: Hipposideros armiger (assembly GCF_001890085.2). Classification (NCBI taxonomy): domain Eukaryota; kingdom Metazoa; phylum Chordata; class Mammalia; order Chiroptera; family Hipposideridae; genus Hipposideros; species Hipposideros armiger. The sequence goes on from NW_017731379.1 coordinate 666,380, forward strand.
AACTGTAATCCAATACCTTAATCCATTTCTTCTTCAAAGCGTTGCCCTTCATGCCAGGTGGACAGAACCCCAGTGATGTCGAGCTGCCCCTGAGAAGCTCTTGCAGCGGGCTGCGTCATTCCGGCTGGGAAAAGAACACCCAGAGGGGCAGCTTTGACCTGGTTATCTGGACAATTGTGGCTGCAGAATGACAGCTTAGAGGACCTAAAGGATGTTTGGGGAGCTGCACACCTAGTTGGTGTTGACAGTGGACCTAGCCATTGATTCAGTCCCCCCCCCCCGGGGAGTGCTGACTGCGCCAGATGGTGTGCAAGGCTCTTTGGCTACGCAAAGGGGAACTGGACACCAAGAGAAGCCTCGTCTTCAGAAAGATTAGTGCTCTTCAGTCCTATTGGAAACAGCGTCTGACTCCACCTCTCCAGGAAGACAGCAGGGGCTGGGAGCAGTAGGGTAAAAGGGAGAGAAAAGGGTTCCAACAAGGACTGGGTCCTGGGGTCTTGGGGATGGGGGGTGTGGGGACTCCACCATCTTTCTTTCCAAGGGCCTGAGCTGAGTTTAGCCTGACATGTCACAGCAGCTATGCCTCCCCAGAATGAGCTGAGATCATTCAACTACTCCCCGACCCCCACCCCAAGGTGCAGCTTCCTGGGATAGATGCAACCACTCCTCACCCCCTCCCCTGCCCTGGCTTGCTTCTGCTGCCAAAGACAGTGGAGTTCAAGATACTGAGCAACCAATTTGCGAGGATTCAGGCTACTGAGGGTGTTGGTACCACAAGCAGGCCGTGTCCAGTTCAGCATGGGCAGGTCATTACTGTATACCCGTTTAAATTGTAAAGCATCTATTTCAGTCAAATTGGTCTTTTTACTTTCCAGATACCTAAGAGGGATCTGGTTTCTACGAAAAGATCAAACACTCTATGCTATTACCGTTTGGATTTGCTGCGTTAACTAAGAAATGGGCATCATTTTCACCATCATGATTTCCCTTCCGCCCACTACCAGGATCCATTATGGTCCCCAAAAGTGGTTAAACAATCTCAGGAATTTATTCCTTCATGAGGCATCTACTATACACCAAACACAAGGGTAGGCACTGGGAATACAGAGATGACCGCCCATAAAGAGCTTGCTGTCTAGCAGTCAAGACAGACAACCGCCTAGGATGCAAGCTGCTCATCTGTAAACTAGAGGCAAGTATAGAATGTTTCTCAGGGATGGAGCAATGAAGTCCACCCAGAGGGAATCAAGAATGGAAGAGGCGATATTTAAGCAGAATCTAGAAGGTTGCAAATGATTTCGCGAAAGGGAGAAAGCGAGTACACAGAACATATAAAAATCAGGACTGCAGGCTGTGTGTAGGGACCTCCCAGGAGTTCTAGACATGCTAAATATAAGGTGAACAGCAGTGTGGAAAGAGGTGACAGGGAAAGGTATATTGTGGTCAGATTGGAAAAGGCATCCAATGTCAGAATTTCATCTTGAGAGTCACCGGGAGAATCCTTAGAGGTGTTTGAACAATTGTAAATAATTCCCTGTCTGTATATGAGTTTATTTAAGCCTGTTTCTCTTTCAGGAATACTAAGAGTTTGGGAGAGATGAGAGAGGCACTTGAGTGCACTTCAGCAGGAAGCCATCTTGCCTTGGGCAGGCCAGTACTATCTGCAAGCCCTCTTTCTCAGTGGAGAAATCAGAGAAATGTTTATGAGAGGTGAGCTCCTCGCTTAGGACCCTAAAAGCTACAGGATGAAGAACTGCTATCGGGGACAAGTGAGACCTCACCAAATATCATCCTGCCACCAATCGCTGGGCCCTGTCATCCCTAAAAGAGGACAAGTGCCCCAAGGCTTCCCTGGCTGTCAAAATATTTAGAAGAAGCATATTGGAATCACACGTGGAACAATAGGACTACCTCAGAAGTGAACATTCATACTGTTGAAGAAGGCTGAGCCATAAACATTTAGTCTCCGATGTAGCTGCTTATCCTCTTGGGCCAAGGCTTGAAAGGAAGGCAGAGTTCTATAAAATGTGATCTGCCAGGATTTTCTTACCCCCGTGGCATGATAATTATGGTGCCTCTTACTACATTTAAAGGCTCATCTGTGGTGACTCAAATCCTCGAGGAGGTGAGGGAGGCAGCTTTGCATTTTTCTCAATGTCTTTTGCTGAACTGCCACAGTAATTCACTTTTGAAACAATGCGAAGTGAAAATGAGGCTGGAACCACAACCTTGCCTCATTACCGGCCTGTCCCCTCCCTGCCACCACCTCCAGGCATTTCAAGGGCCCTTCTCCCAGCATTTTAGGGATTATCTTTGCGAGTTTAATCAAGCTTTACATTAACTAGTTAAAGTGGTTAAGCCTTTGTGTGAGGAACGAAACACTTGTCTGAAATTGTAGTGTGCTGGATTCATTCTGGGGAGAGGAAGGAGACCGAGGAGCCCAAACATTGGACTCTAACCTTATCCCTTCCCTCAACCATGGGTGGAAACAATATTTTTCTAATATATATGTACACAAATAATTTATAATACTATTTTTTTCTAAAAGCCTATACATAAGGAATCATACCTTAGAAAAATCCTGTGTTGAACTCATGGCTGGTGAAGAACTAGCCACTGTTTTATTTACTTTTATTTGTATTTTAACTAATACATTTACTTAATTTACTATGCCAGAGAAAAGACTGGAAAATTGTTGTGGTAAGTAGAGGATGCCTGATGGGCTAGAGAGAAGGTAGGAACCCCTGTTATTTCTATTTTTATTTGTTTTTCATTTATTTCATACGGGATCAACATCCTTCACTTATTGTGAACATTACCTTTTTTTCTTTATAGAAGCTGATGCATTTTGTTTCATCTGTGGAACCCCTTTTAGAAATTTAAGGAGGTTGTTTATAGAACTTTGAAGCCTGTCTTTCATTTTTCCATAGGTATGTTTTGTGAATTACTGTAATGAAATGCCGTGATTTTTTTTGTTTCTTAATTGAGGGCATTTTTTAATGAAGCTGGGTTAAAGGCCCTATGTGAAACCTTAGATATAAGAAAAATAAAAACAGTTGGGGGTTTCAGAGACATTGTTTGTCTTGAAAGTGATGTGAAGAAGCTTGATCAAAAGCCTTGTTTTACTACAGTCACGCTCCATCATGGAGGGTGGGACCGTGGGCCCGGTGGGGGAGGGGAAGATGAACCCTCTCCCTGACTTGACCAGGTTGCCAAAAGTAAGTCTCCCTAGCCTGCTGGTTCTGAAGACATCTGACATAAATCAAATACGGATTTGGACCAAGAGAATAGTAATACACCAAAGAAGATTAGTGCCTTAGGAAGCCCTCTGGGCCCACAGCTGTGAGCTAAGAAGCCTTGCCCTGCCTCCTGAGATGATCCTTGGGTCAAAGAATATGGCCTTGGGAAGTTGGCTCCCTGTCTGGGCCTCAATTTCCCTATCTATAAAATGGGGAGATAGTTGTCCTCATTTCAGAAGCTCCACATGTATGATGTAGATAAGATCATGTTTGTAAGGCAGGTGGTAGATTACCAGCATGTGTTGAATTTGCATTCTTGTTTCTAAGACTGGAAACTGGGAGAGAAAGTCCTTTTTGTACTCCTTTGGGGACTCGGTCCTCCAAGCCCTTAACTTAGGTGACTTGTTTCCATGACCCAGCCCCCCATCCCAAACTCATTCCAGACTGCAGAGTTTTGATCAAGTGTGAGATTGGTTCTTGGTGCCTTTTAGTTTTGTGTCTCAGACCAGTGGTGGATTTTGACAAGAGTGTCACTTTATCGTGAAGGAAATCGGATTTCTCTGTAGATGCCTGAGACAGGAGATGAAAGTGTCATGAAACAGTGTCTGTCACATGCTTGTATGCGGGTGCACACACGCACCCCTCTGCACACAAAAGCCCCTCCAACAAGCTTCTCTCTCGCTTTACCATCGTACAGGAGCGCTGAACCATTTAACTAAACCTGAAACAAAGATGACCTAAGAATATGCTTGGTCCTGCCCTGCAACCTGATGCTGGCTTTAAAGCTCTTTCTCAACACATATGACTTGAAACACCATTTCCAGCTTTACTAATGACTGATAGTTACTTTGGGTCAGGTTATTTTTTCTGAATTCCCAGATTTTCATCTTTTATGGATTTTCCCTTAAATACAGCAATGATGGCACTCGTCGTGTTGTTGTTTTTTTAAAGCAGATTTATATAAAGCGATTGTAAAGTAAAAAAGTGAGTTTCTCTCCCCTGCTCCCCCCATACACTTATCCCATTCTTTAGGGATGTTACAATGAATAATTTATAAACATATTTTTAGGAATTTTTCCATGCCCATAAAATAATCCCCACATAGAGATTAAAAACAAGGAATCTAGGACTAAGGAGCCTAGATTTCAATCAGAATCAAGTTTGTTTTGTTTTTTTAATAGGGGCTGTCGTAAAATATTTAGGACCTACGACCGCCATATTAATATGGTTTCCAAGGTTTCTTTCAAGTATTGTGAAACTCAAGTCTAAATTCAAATTCTATTTCAAGCTGCTTAAAACCCTTGATGCCCCACCATACAAGGCCCCTGGTCTTCCAGCCTCTAGTCCCCAAGCCCCAACACAGCCACATTGTCTCCAGTATTTGGATTATGTAGCCGGTCCCCTCCACGGCTGAAAATATGATCCAGCCAATGCACCCACCTCACCCCGCTAGCCTGTGACTTCTTATTGGTCTTTCAGAACCCAACTTGGACATCGAATTTCCTGGGGTGCTTTCTTGCATCCCCCATCCTTTCCCAATATTCCTATGCCTCATCATGGCAATTGACGTCCTGAATTGTAATATTTATTTTCCCTTTTCCCCCCAGTAACCTTTGAGTCCCTCAAGGGAAGGGACTGCGTCTATTCCTTGGCAAGCAGAGGATCTGGAATCAGGGCACATGCCTGGTGAATAGATGGATGAGTGAGACTGATGGATGACAGTAGGCGGTCACAATGAATCATGTCCAAGGCTGCGCTGATAGTTGGATAGGGAGGAGACAGATTTAGGAGCTAAGAAAAAAATTCAAAGATGGGAGAATGTGGCATTCGGTGGGTGCAGTAGCTGGAACCTGTTAATCACCCCAACCACTTGAAATAGGGGTTGTTTTCCACTTTATTTTTCACTCCATTGAGCTCCTATCTCCTTGTTATCGTGAGTCTTTGAGAGGATAAGGGAGACTAGACCATATTATCTCAATAAACATCTATCCGAGGCAGCAGGATGAGAGGATGTGGGGGCAGTGTGAGCCTCAGTTGAGATGGGTGCTTGTGCTGTTGGGGGCAGGGTGGGAGAGGTTATGTGTAAATTCCTCTTGGCAGGTATCTAAGGGGGATTGCCTCTAGAAACCTTTATAGCCCAGGTGACAAAGGGGGGGGGGTGGGCAGAAGGGCAACAGTGTGTGTGTTTGGGGGGGAGTATAGGGAGTGTGTGTATGTGTACTCTGGTGTGTTTGAATTTACTATTCCTGTCTGTTGCGGTGGAAGGAAGGTACGCGGGTCAACAAATGCAAACAAATGCATCAGTATCTGTATAAGTGGGTGCTTATGTGAATCCCTAAGGGTGAGTGGGGGGAGGTGGGAAGTAGGCCTTAGGGCATCTAGAGTTTACATTTCTATTCATTTGGTGACAGTTGTCTTTTCACAGAACAACCCCTCCATCATTTGGGAGAACACTTCTGCACGCTAGCAATACTGTAGCTGCGTCATTCCATTCAGTTTCCTTTTGAGACATTGGGTCACATAGTCCACAACTCTAAACCAAATTTTGTTTGGTTAAGTTTATTTAGAGAGTGTGTGTGTGTGTGTGTGTGTGTGTGAGAGAGAGAGAGAGAGAGAGAGAGAGAGAGAGAGAGGCTGCAAATAAAGATTTCCTTTCCAGAGGAAAACCTTGAGTGCATCCCAGCCCCAGACCCCAGCGGAGGAAACATCACGTGGGACTGAGAGCGGAGGGCAAAGCGCAGCGGCAGCCGCGGCCGCAGCGGCAGCGTGTGTAAGCTCTGAAAGGGCAGACGCTTGCCATGCTGGCGTCGCCCCACCCACCCCCAGGCCCCCCACATCAGGGCAGGCTAAACATGAGGAGGCTTCTGTCTCCAGGGCGGGAAGAGAGGCGCCCTCGTTAAAACTCAGATAAACAGTTTATCAGGAGATGAATGAGCCACCAGGCTCCAGAGTTGTCCCCCCTTCCCCAGCATGGAGCCTGGTGGGGAGGGGGCCGCAGGCAGGGAGGGAGACAGACTGGGGAAGGGAAGAGGCTGGGGGAGCTGGAACCAACGCAGCTCCTCCTTTGGCCTTTAGTTTTGTCTCTATTCCTGGAAATGCATTTCACATTTATTTACTGATTTTCTCTCCCCAGCCCAAGATTTAAAGTTATCTCCCTCCCCTTCGCCCTTCTTTCTCTCCTCCTATCCCCATCCCAAACAATGCCTGTGTTAATTAGAACTTCACTGTTCTAACTAGAATCCTGTCACCAACTGGACACAAAATAATTAGGATGTATTGTGAAGCTGAACTGGCCTCTAGCCTGGCTGTGAGTCCTGGCCCAGCCAAGGTTCCCCCGGCCCTCAGCAGGCCGTGCGGAGTCCATCACCCTCTGGCCTTGGGAGCTACCTTCGCTCTCCCATTCTTCCACCAGGTAGGAGAGGAAAGCGACAAGCTTCATGGCTGACTTTCTTCACTTTGCTAAGTTGGGTCAAGTCCAAAAATTCCATTTTGGGTCGCACTAAGAAAAATTCCACCAAATTCAACATTTATGGGACCAGAGAGACAGTCAGAATCAGGTGGTTGATTTTCATATGCCTGGGATGATGTCGGGCCTGAAAGATAGCTGCTGTCATGTCTTCTCTATTATGGTGCCTCATGGTCCCCTGACCTCTCAGTGTCAAGGGAGCCCCAGAGAGGTAAAGTGACTCACCCAAGGTCACATAGCTGGTAGGTCGCAGGTGTTCCAACATCAGGCCCCATGTCCTTTGCACATCACCCACAGCTGCCTCAGGTTTCTGTTTCCAGGGCCAAATAAGCAAGAAGCTTGTTGAATTATTCTTAGAATTGTTCTTAGGATCAGCTGGAAAGAAGAAAAGATGCATAAAAGCACCGTCACATTCCTCTTGCCTTGACCTGGAGTTGCCGAAGCAGTTGAGAGGAGTGCTTCAATTTCCCTTGCGCAGACCATTTTACAGGGACCGAAATCTCGGGCTGCAGATAGCCCAGAATGGACCTACACTTGTCTCGTTCACTGGACTCTTCCTACACAGGCTGCCGCCAGGGCCGAAGTCCCTGGCCAATCTCCACTAAAGTCCAAACACTCCCCACAGCGAGGGCCTGATAGAAAGCTGAACCTATAGCCACACTTCCCTTGGCTCATCTCCCATCCCACAGCTTCTTTGGAAGAAATACAACCCTCTTTGTACTGCTTGTCAAGCTCTCTCTTCAATAGAGCTTCAGAAGCATTGAGATGGGTCCACTGTGGAGGCCCCCCAAAATTCCAGTTCCCTGCCCCCAAAAGTCCCAATGGCCAGCAGCGATGGGAAGTAGCTGAGTTGCACATGAGGAGTGGGCAGAAAGCAGGCCCGAAGGTGTTGGAGTTGATTTCAATAGTATCCCTGTCCCTTCAAGCCTCTCTGGCTCAAATCTGAGGTGGTTGGTCAATTGAGAGCAGTGGGGTTTCCTGAAGAACTAACATTTGTTGAAAGGCTACTGCTGGCTGTATACTCTGCCCTGGGTGCTGTACCAAGCTACACATTCCTTACCTCCTTTATATAGCATAGTTCTGAGAGGTGTGTGTTACCCACATTTTCCAGGTGAGGAAATGGAAGTTTGGAGTGACGATGCCCAGGTGAAGGAGGTAACCCAACTGGTGAGTGGGAGGGCCATAATTGCATCCAAGATCCACCTGGTCCAGAGGCGTCTGTGTGTCGAGTTTCTCTGTTTCTGGCGTTTCCTCCTCCATTTCCCACACCCCAAGATCTTTTGGTTATCCTCAATGCGGTGTGCTCCCCCTCTTCAGGCAGACTCAAATTGTATGTTTCAAATCTCCTGCTCTCCCTACTCAGATAAATATATCCTTTTCTTCATCCAGCCCAAGTGAAGTGAAGCTCCACCATTAGTATTAGCATTAGGATTAGGATTAATATTAGTGTCGGTATTTATTAGTATTAGTACTGCTTAGTCTCCGCTGACAGCATCCCCAGATTCACTTAGTACCTAAGTGTATGGGCGTAGAGTGGGGGACTGACTGCAGGTTCCCCAAATGGGCCATTTCAGAACCCACAGTGAAGAAGGGTTAAGTGTGGTTTGAAAATAGTATAGCTTGTATTGTAATTGTTTTGACTTTTTTTTGGGGGGGGGTCATCATAATGTATTATAGCATTCCAAACAACATTCAAAACATAGCATGAAACTAATATTTCTCAAAAGTGGCCACGGATTTTTAAAGGTTCTGAAATACTGGTCTACCGTGTCATGGGAACTTATAGATTTCTTTCCCCCATGCTCTTTTAATGTGTTTTTTATATGCCTATCAGAGTCCCCTTAACTGGACTACGAAAGTCTTGGAAGGTGGCAATTGACGGTGAGCTCTTTCTCCTTTGTGGTTTTCCCCGTGGTCTTCACCCAGTTGATACTCTACAAACAGGTCACCCAATCCATTGTCTAATGGTTTGTTTTTCATTCCCGAGGGAACATTTTTTGCTCTTCAGTCAAATCTACCCAGCCTAAACAAAGGGCAGAAGGATCTGGGTTGGTTTTCAAACAAAAATAGGTGATTTGAAGGAGAGAAAAAGAGATTGATGGAATAGAGAGCAGCACAATAAAATGTCACTAATTGGAACCTACCATCTCAGGAGGGCTGGGCTAGAATTTACCCTTTGAACTCTTTACTGAAAAATTATTTTCTTAGTTAATCCACAGCAGTGACAAAATTGCTCTGGAACATTTAATCTTCCTAAGAAAATAAACTAGTGCCAAACCCCTTAAAGCACATCAAAAATAAAGGAGTATTGTTTTAAGAGCCTACTATGTGCCTGGTTGCAGCTACACATTATTTCAGAATCCACTCAATTCAAAGCAAGATTTCCTTTAAGGCAGTACCTTGATAGTTTAATTCTAGATATTGTCTAGACTTGGAAGTTTACAAAAATGTTTTCAGCTGAAACTGGCCAAACTTCCAAGTGTTGAGGTTTTGCAGAAAGACTGTATGGTGAAACAATGTCTTTCCTTCCATAGACAGATGATAAACTTAGGGGGAAGATGGGGGGCAGCACAGGTTGAAAGGAAAAAACAGGTCTTTGGGGAAAGAAAGTGGAGTGATTTAGGCTGTCACAATGAGACCTAACTTCACTCCATGGAATGCTGGTGAATACTTGAGTCATCCACTCCAAGTTTCTTTTCCAGCTTTTTCCAGAATCCAATCACATCCACTACAAAGGAAACTGAGCTTGAGTTTTGGAGCTTAGATTCAGTTCTTCATCCAAGGGAAAATTAACAAGAAGTGTCATTTCAATATCCATGTCCTATCAGAGAGAAACTGCTCCTGGAAGAGAAAACATCATGCAGGTTTATTTAGAATCACAGACAGGAAGGACTAGAATAGTAATGTAGTTTTGTCACTAATGCAGCAAGTGAGGTATATAATGCCACAAAATTAATTTGTCCAAAGTTAACATAGTTTTATTCAGGGCAAAGCCCACCCAGGATTCGGGTCAGTTCATCGTTTAATTTTCTGGTCCACAACTCTTACCCAGTGAAGCCGATTTAGTTGAGGCAGAAGGAATACTACTATTCTCGTGACTTCTGAGGGATTGGGGGACGAATCTCAGTTTATACTGAGGGCCTGGAGAGATTCGAGAGGACAGCGGAACCAGAATGGACTCGTCAGCGCACGGGCGTACACACACACACACACACACACACACACACACACACACACACACACACCCCCCACACACACGGACACAGACACGGACACGCACGGACACGCACACACACGGACACAGAAGCAGAAACTGAGCTGATCAGAGTGGACAGCAGACAAACCCACCTCGCAGGGCCGCCCCCGCCAGCGCCAGGTGCAGGACTTGCCGCGGGCCAGAAGAGGGCGCGCCGCCCCCAGGGAGACGAGCGGCGGCCGCGCGGAGCCCAGCGGAATAGCAGAGCCGCAGGCGAGCGGGACGCGCCCCTGCGGCTCCACCACTCAGGGTGCAGGACCCGGCCAAGGAAGAAGAGGAGGGTGAGGAGCGGACCCCTCTCGTGGGCCCGGGTAACAGACGGGCAGCAGTGCTTCCTAGGAATTACATCACGCTGCGCAACGCTGAGACTCCCGGACTCCCCAGCGCAAAGTGTGTGTGTGTGTGTGTGTGTGTGTGTGT
>NW_017731379.1:676870-679609 GCF_001890085.2 Hipposideros armiger
TGTGTGTGTGTGTGTGTGTGTGTGTGTGTGTGTGTGTGTGTACGCGCGCGCGCGAGCGCGAGAGCGCGCTGGGGGGAGGGGACTTAGCCCGAGCCCGGGAGAGAGGAAGGCGAGACGCGCCCGGGGAAAAAGCTCCATGCACATGGAGAAATTCCTTACACCGAACTGCACGGAGAAACGAGCCCCCAGTACCTCCCCTCCCAGTGCAAAGCACCCGGCCAGTGAGAACCCTCCCTGCATCGCCTCAAGCAACCCCCAAAACCGGCCCTGCACCCTCCAGCCCGGCTCCAGCGCGGCCGCGAGCTTTCCCCAGGACTGGCCCTGGCGGGGCGCCTAGAGCCCCAGTTGCATTGCTCCAGGAGAAAGGAGGGGGGCGGTGCATTTTGCAGGAGGAGGAGAAGGGGGGTGGGTGGTGGGGGAGAGAGAAAATTGCGCGGAGACCTGCCAAGCGCCACCGCCGCCGCCACCGCCGCCGCCGCCGCCTGTGAGCTCCGGCGGGCAGCCGGACTGTCGGCTTCCCGGGGCATCTGGGTCCGGCGGGGCACAGCCCTGGTCGCTGCCGAAGCCGCCGCCGCCGCCTCCGCGGCGAGTGCAGGAGGCTTCCCCCGGAGCCTGTGCCGCTCCAGCTCCTCGGGGGTGGAGAAGTGGGGGGTGGGGTTGTTGTTGGGGGGGAAGAAGGGGGAGGGGGCAACGCCGAGAGAGTCAGTGGTTTCCATGGTGATGGAGCTGAAAGTGCAGGAAATTTAAAGGCTTGGACCCTGCGAGACAGACAAACCGGTGCCAACGTGCGCGGACGCCGCCGCCGCCGCCGCCGCCGCCGCCGCCGCCGCTGGAGTCCGCCGGGCAGAGCCGGCCGCGGAGCCCCGAGCAGGCGGAGGGAAGTGCCCCTAGGACCGGCTCGGCCAGCAGCGCTGCACAGAGCGGCAGGACCAGGAGCAGCAGCAGGAGGAGGAGGGGAGAGCAGCTCGTCCACGCGCCCTGCACCGCCGCCGGCGGGGGAAAGCAGCGAGGAGCCGGCGCCCCCCGCGCCCGCGGTCGCCCTGGAGTAATTTCGGATGCCCCGCCGCGGCCGCCTTCCCGAATAGACCCGGGAGAGGAGTTGCGGCCAACTTGTGTGCCTTTTTTCCGCCCGGGTGAGAGCCGGCGCTGAGCGAAGGGCTCTCCCGGCGACTCATGCTGCCGGCCCTGCGCCTGCCCAGCCTCGGGTGAGCGGCCGCCGGAGAGACGGGGGAGCGCGGCGGCGCCGCGAGCTCGGCGTGCTCTCCTCCGGGGACGCGGGACGAAGCAGCAGCCCCGGGCGCGCGCCGGAGGCATGGAGCGCTGCCCCAGCCTAGGGGTCACCCTCTACGCCCTGGTGGTGGTCCTGGGGCTGCGGGCGGCACCGGCCGGCGGCCAGCACTATCTCCACATCCGCCCGGCGCCCAGCGACAACCTGCCCCTGGTGGATCTCATTGAGCACCCGGACCCTATCTTTGACCCCAAGGAGAAGGATCTGAACGAGACGCTGCTGCGCTCGCTACTCGGGGGCCACTACGACCCGGGCTTCATGGCCACCTCGCCCCCCGAGGACCGGCCCGGCGGAGGCGGGGGGGCGGCCGGGGGCGCAGAGGACCTGGCCGAGCTGGACCAGCTGCTGCGGCAGCGGCCGTCGGGGGCCATGCCGAGCGAGATCAAAGGGCTGGAGTTCTCCGAGGGCTTGGCCCCGGGCAAGAAGCAGCGCCTGAGCAAGAAGCTGCGGAGGAAGTTACAGATGTGGCTGTGGTCGCAGACCTTCTGCCCGGTGCTGTACGCGTGGAACGACCTGGGCAGCCGCTTTTGGCCGCGTTACGTGAAGGTGGGCAGCTGCTTCAGTAAGCGCTCGTGCTCCGTGCCCGAGGGCATGGTGTGCAAGCCCTCCAAGTCCGTGCACCTCACGGTGCTGCGGTGGCGCTGTCAACGGCGCGGGGGCCAGCGCTGCGGCTGGATTCCCATCCAGTACCCCATCATTTCCGAGTGCAAGTGCTCATGCTAGAACTCGGGGCCCTCTGCCCGCACCCGAACACTGGGTCGACCCTCACTGATGCCCACCGCACCGTCTCCAACCAGTTCCACCACCCTCTCGCGAGGGATTCAATGAACTTTTTTTTTTTTTTTTTTTTTTTGGCTACAGAGACCTAGCTTTCTGGTTCATGTAATGCACTGTTTAACTGTGTAGGAATGTATATGTGTGTGTATATACGGTCCCAGTTTTAATTTACTTATTAAAAGGTCAGTATTATACGTTAAAAGTTACCGGCTTCTACTGTATTTTTAAAAAAAAATAAGCAAAAGAAAAAAAAAAGAACAGAGAAAAGAGAGACTTATTCTGGTTGTTGCTAATAATGTTAACCTGCTATTTATATTCTAGTGCCCTTCGCGTGGCGAAGCAGGGGGGAAAAGTTATTTTTTCTTAAAGTACAAAGAGAGGAGAGAACTTTTGTAGAAGGACTTTTAAAAAGCTATTTTCCATTCTTCGGAAAGTGTTTTGGTTTTCCTTGGACCTCGAAGAAGCTATAGAGTTCAATGTTATTTTACAGTTATTGTAAATATAGAGAACAAATGGAATGACTAATCATTGTAAATTAAGAGTATCTGCTATTTATTCTTTATAATATCCCGTGTAGTAAATGAGAAAGAAGTGCAGAGCAGGATTAAAGAAAACCACTAAAATCGACTGCGCTGGACACTGCGATTCTCTGTGTTGGTGATTGATGGGGGGTG
>NW_017731379.1:680764-716517 GCF_001890085.2 Hipposideros armiger
CCCAGGTCGGAGTCCCGGCGAATCTATGCTAATTATTTCAAACCTGCGCCGGGTCCCCAGCGCAGCCTCAGTGCCCCCGGCCCCGCCCGCCCTGTCCCTCCAGCCGGGCGCTTTCTTCCCTCCCGACGCAGCCTCGGTGGCTCCTCATTTCAATAGCCTGGCCCAGGAGCCTGAACCCCCTCCCCGGAGCTGCCTCCGTCAGCCGTGGGACAGACGTTAGGGTATTCATTAACTGAGAGCCGAGGAATAACGGCATTATTCCCCCCAGAGAGGGCACCCTGCCCCCGCGACTATCTGAGGCTTCATTGTAAAAGGATTAAAAGTTAAAGACCTCCATCTTATGATTCTTTCATTTAATCTTCCTGGCGCCTGGGAGACATGCTCGATGGATGATGGCTTTTAAAATATTCCTAATGTCGGCTACCTTAAGACTCCAAGCCGGGCAAACAAACGTAATTTATTTCCAGAAGAAAGGGGATATTGAGATGTTTAAGTTTATGAACCGCCGTCCCCATGTATATTTGTTAAGGTCTGACAAATACCCAAATAACGTTAAAATCAGCCATTCATCACTTATGAATTTATGCAAAACTTTCTGTGCCCCGGGCCAATATTTTTTTAGACAGAGTTTCACTTGCGAGGGGCGGAGGTGGTAGGGAGCGGGGGAGGGGAGGGGGCTTGCAGGGGGGGGGCGAAAGCAAGAATTTTCATGCCTGGTAAACACGCGAATTATGCGAAGAGAGTTATTCCCAGCTGGGCGGGCAGCCAAAACTCGGAGAGCGCGCCGAGGCCAGCGCCCCCACCCCCACGTTGGCAATGTCATTGGATTACAATGCGAGGTCTTCCCCTTCGCGACGCCCCCTCCTCCCTCCGCCCGCCCTCCCTCGCCCCTCCTCCCCACCCCTGCCCACTTGGAAAACCCGCTCGCAGCCGGCCAGCTTCTCGGCTTTCAGAGCGGGAGCCGGTGTGAGCTAGGAGGACCAGGCTGCAGACGTGACCCGCAATAGACAGACTACCGGACAGACAGACTCAAAAGGGCAGACCAGGAGCCGCTCCCCGACGCGGAGAGAGGAACCAGCAGGACCCAGGCAGTCCCAGGAGAGAGCGAAGGAGGTGCTGGCTCCTGGAACACTGTGACTAATGCACAGCCCGTTAGGTCTCCGTTATTATTAATGTTGATAATACTAATAATAGCATCAACGCGGAAAGGAGTGGAGAGGTCTGGGCAGAGAGGCAAGAAAACTGTCCTCTGCGGTCACCTAGTGCCTATCTCCTGTAAGGAGGAAAATGGATCTTGGTGTCTTCTGAGGCTCTGACAGCCTGTGTCTATGAATTTATGCAGCTGCTGGGGACCATGCCTCCCCCAGGATGGAGCTTTATAACTATTACTGATACAGACACGTGAACTTTTTCAAAATCCTGGGAGAGCATGGCAAGGTTTCCATCACCCCAGCCCTCCTGCCATGATTGCAAGAATTCACTCATCAACCCTCTCTTTTCAACGCTTCCTTTTATTCCTTCCTTCCATTCTTCTAACACTCCCCACACTTCATGCACAAGCATACTGAGGCCAAATGTCCATGGAAAGCCAGCCCCCCTCAGGGGAGGGGGAGTCTGGGAATGGGATCTGGTTCCTCGTTGAGATGGAGAAGGCCAGAGGTCCATTATCAGTCTTGCTTGTGAGACTCCTGGGAAAGGGGGTTGAAGTTTGGTGGCAGCTGCAGGAGGAAGCTGGCTGTGTATTAAGAGCTCTTAGCTGTGTTGGATGGGGACAGCAGGGGGAGGGCCCAGCCCATATTGGTATTTTGAAGGGGTGATTCATCCTTTTTCTTTAATGCTCTTGGAATGTCAGAGCTGGAGCAGAGCTTAGATTCCAATGCCCACTGCTCAATTTACAGATGAGAAGACTGAGGCCTCAGCAGGGACTTGCTAAAGATCACACAGATTAATAAGGTTGGGGTTGGGTAAGGGGTCTCCATTGTGCCTCTTCACTGTTCTCTTTTTCTTTGTCCTTTTATTTGTTTCTGTATTTTATTATATTATTACTACTTTTTTTTTTGGTGGGGGAGAGTTCTCTCCAAATTTGACATAATGATAATTAATTATTGGAAGCTGGTCAACCATTCTGTTGTGTCTATTCACAAGCCAGTTATTATTGGCTTGTGATGTGCCATGTACTGAGCTAGGCCCTTTACAGACACACACACACACACACACACACACACACACATACATGCACGCACGAACATTCTCATCCAAAGTCTCTAGTTTCCAAATGAGCTCAGAGAGTTTCAGCACTTCACCCAAAGCCACACAGTAAGTGACAGAGTTATGGTTCAAAATCTGAGCTGAGGCTAAGCTTTTGCTTCTTCTCATTACCTTTATTCCCTTCAAGCACCTGGCCTGAGAGACACAATGTGCCATATCATGTGCTGGCAAGTCACAATTCGAGCCCTGTAGGCATCCGTGCCTGAAAACCAACACAGAACATTTTGTACACCCTGTTACGTGCCAAGACCCCTCTCTCTCTCTCTCACATACACACACACACACCCGCACCCCAGTCCCACCCCAAGGAGTTTACAGTGCAATAGCAGAGGTAAGAAATAAAGAACAGGATAAATGATGAAAGAGATCAACAAACTATCAAACAGACCTGGGCCCGAAAAAGGAAGGCTCACTGCTGGACTGGTAAGCCAGAGAAGGCATCTGACTAAAGTCTCGAAGGACAAGTTGAACGTCAACCTACTGAGGTGGGCATTTGGATGAAGAAAACAGTATATATAAGTAAAGGCATGATATTGAATAAGAATTTGTGTGTTTGGAGAAAAACTCAAACAAACTTTAGCATAGGATGGAACTATGCCGAGGTTTTTTCCATTTAAGTTTGGTGCCAGTGTCCAGGATGGATGGGGAATAGGATAGTGGCTGCTGGGAGATTAGGTAAGGAGGACTTTGCGGTGGTCCAGAAAGTCAGTAGAAGTCAGTACTTGAGGAGCATCGATGCGAATGGACACAAAGATCATTTGCCACCAGACTGGAGAGGACTTGGTGACTGATTGGATGTGGAGACAGGGAGAGATCAAAGACGCTCCCGATGTTTCAGGCATGCCACGGACCATGCGCAGAAGAGGAATCTCAGGTAAAAGAGCTTCCTTCACCACTCCACCACCTCTTCCTGAGAGAGGGAGAGAGAGAGGGAGAGAGAGAGAGATTCCATAAGAGGGAGGAACCTGAGAAGCCTGGAGAAGATTTCAGTTTATAATTAAGTTGGAATGAATGAATGGTTGGTTGGATGGACGGATGGATGGATGGATGGTAGGGACAGCAAAAGAAGGAGGGCAATGATAAACAAGCACTCTGATATGGGAGAGCAGTAAGATTTCCCCCTAGCAGACCAGAAGGGTCCTGATGGTACCAAATGTATTTGCACTGGGGATGGTATTAAGACAGGAGTACAGGGAGACCTGGAGAAGCCACAGGGCAAAGACAGGTGCTGACACTGCCTGAGTGATGCTACCAGCCTGGTGCTTCTCCTGTGAAATGAGGAGCATCATCACCACTATGCAGATGAGGAAAAGGAGGCTCAGAGAGGTTAAGTGACTGGCCCAAGTACACACATTTGGTAAGCAGAAGCACCTGGATTCAAATCCAGGCCTGTCTGATGTCCAGATCATATCAGATCTTCTCCATAAAGGCTTCCCTTGGCTGGAATGAATCACCTCCCTTCTCTGTTGTCATTCATTACATTAAGCCCTAAGGGTCACACTTCCTAAGGGAGGGAATTCTTAACTTGTTGTGCTTAAAAGTGGGGTGTCAAGATGGGCTTTGCAGCGTGTGTGTAAAAGGCATTTGCATGTATTTTTTTCTAGGAAGTGAGTCTGCTATTTTCATCAGATTCTAAGGTCTGTTATGCAAAGGTTAAACCCTGTGGGAATTTTTAAGTGACAGAATTTTTTATTGTAACTTGTTTGTTAAGCCTTCACAGCATACAGTATAATGCTTGACATGGTAAGTGTTCCGTAAATATGAGGTAAAATAAAGTGAGCTGACTGGTAGGTCTACAGGGAGCCACTGTAGGTTCTTGAGGAAGAGATGAAGTGGGAAGATTCTTCTAAATTAGATTTGTGTGGGGGAAAAAATTAGAAAGGTAAAACTGCAGGCTGCGAGGCCATATCAGAGACTGTGAGTGTCATCCAGTTGCACAGAGCAGTGTGATCAGGGGCAAGGGAGAGAAAAGGACACAACAGAGAGATGTTTGAAAGGAAAACAGAAGTTTGATCCAGCCTGCATTCTTTGTTTAAGGCAGTAATTTTCTGGTGCCAAGAAGATGCACCAGAAAATCGAACACGCTCCCTTCCTTTTGCCACAGTCCCCACCTCTCCCTATTGCATGCTTCACTCATTATATCACCTACCAGAACTCTTGGAGGCATTTGCCATTGAGACCCCAGGATTAGATAGAAAGAGGGGACTGAAAGTAAACAGCACATGTTAATTCGCTGAAATCAGAAAAAAAAAGGAAGTCCCAAAGAAAACCATATCCAAAATTTTGGAAAGAGATCCAGATTTTGAGGGAAAGATGATAGAATTACATTCAAACTGGGATGGACTTAAAGTGTTTCACGCTTTCATTTGAGTGCAGAAACTAAGACCTGTCAAAGCCAATCGACTTGTCTCAGTTCTAGTTACTTCGACCTAGAACTGGCACCAAAGGCAACATTTACGTATTTTCAGCTCAACCCTCCCTTTACAGTCGTTATAAGTATACGCAGTGCTAGGATGTAAAAAGCTCTTTCATGAACATAGTTTTACATACAATGAGACATGAAAACTCCCCAGGGCAGGAAATAGGTCTGCCTTATGTCCCCAGAGCCCTAAGCACAGTGTCTGACCCAGAGGAGCACTTCACAAATATTGACAGGAAGGATAAGTATACATCAGTTTGTTTTACAGATAGGAAAGCTGAAACTCGCAGAAGTTGAATAAAGGACGGATGTCACAGAACTCATTCCAGATGGTGCAGGCAGGAGTGGCTGGTGCCATCCGTAATGGGAGATCCAGCTGCTACTATTTCTGTATGGCCAGGGGTGGCTCAGAAAACCAACCACACATCGACAGACTGCTCCGTGAGTTTGTAGAATAAGAAGAAGGAAGATAGAGGTAGTCTGCACCTGCCAAGTGAAACAGGCCCTACAGTCTGTGGTTTGGGAGGCCTCTTCCCAGACTGTGCTATAAAGGACTCCTGACTGGTGTTCATTTTATTGAATTAAGGGGGGAAAGTTAGTCAAGCAAGGTTAATAATTCTTCCCCCATTTTACAGATGTAGACACTTGTGGAAACAGGGAGCTTAAGTGACTCGCCCAAGAGTGCACAGCTAATTGGTGGGGGGCCAAGATTGAAGCGGCACTAGCTCTCTGCTAGGCTGTTGGGAGAAGCAGAAGGGTTTAGAGCTCCCTGAGTTTCTAATCCCAGCCAGTCTCCTTGATTCCATGCTCACCCCAGCTCCAATCCATTCTCCACGCTGTAGTCTGAGTGACCTTAAGACACACATGTGGTCTTGTCACTCCCCTGCATAAAACTTCTCCATGGCTTCCCATGGCTCTGAGGATAAAGGCCAGAATCGTTACTAGATTGAGGCCCCTCTCCACCTGCCTCCGGGCTCAAGCCACACAGTTCAGGTTCTCTCATGCAACCAGCTCCCCACTGCTTCAGGGCCTTTGCACATGCCATACTGTCAAGCTGGGATGTCTTCTCTGCCATCAAGTAGCCTTAAATGACCTCCTATCTCTCAGGTCCCATTCCTAGGGAAATCAGGCCAGGCCCCTCCTAATCCATGCTTTCTTGGCTCTCAGGACTTTTCTTCACAAGATGTATCACAGTTTGTAGTTGGTATTTATAATTTTCAGTTATTTGTGGGTTCTGTCTCTTCCAATGGAATGTCACCTCCCTCCATTTTGCTCACCATTTTTCTCACCCCAGTATATATCTTGGGTCTTCAGGAAAGTCATGACGTATTTTGTCTATGGTTTTCAAAGGTCATTTATTTATACAAAGAACAAAGATCAATCAATGATATATTGCCCATTTTGTTCGATAACCTTTTGCCATCTTTCAGTGAGCTTCATAATTCCTCGTTCATAGAAGGACCTGTCTTTATTTGCAAACTGAACAAGGTGCTGATTTACAGCCTCATCTGAATTAAACGTTATACCACACAAGGAGTTTTGAAGAGAGCGAAACAAGTGGAAGTCTGACGGTGCAAGGTCAGGCGAGTAGGGTGGGTGTGGCAACACATCCCATCCAAGCTCCAATAATTTTTTTTTTAAGATTTTTATTGGGGAATTGGGGGAGGGGAACAGCGTTGGGGAATCGGGGAAGGGAAACAGACAAGTTGCTGTCCTTTTGTTCTTCAGCCTAGTTGTGGAGGACATTACTTCACTGGCCCGTGTTGATATTATCATTGTGCTCTTCCCGGTTGAGGCAGTTGCTCGCCGGCCATTGGACGGAGGCTCACGGCAGCTCATGGCAGCTCACGAAAGCTCTTGCCCACTGCCGGCCAGCCCCACTGCAACCTACACTGTTGCCGGCAACTCACAGCAGCCCAGCTCCAGGTCAAGCTGTTGTTCACCATCTTAGCTGTAGAGGGCACAGCATCACTGGCTCTAATGTGGGATCCGAACCGGGGCCCTGCTGCTCAGAGCTGGTGTCCCAAGCCAACTCATAACCAATGCATCACTTGGGCCAGCCCAGGCTCCAATAATTTATGATGGGTGATCAAACTTGTGTGTGGTCTCGCGTTGTCACAATGGAACAGAACTCTTTTACAATTAACAAGCTCTGGATGTTTCTGGATGATGGATTTTTCAAACTGTCCAATTGCCAACAGTACACATTTGAATTGATTGTTTGGTTCCTTGGTAGGAGCTCGAAAAACACGACACCTTTAAAATCCCACCACACTGAGATCATAGCCTTTCTTTGCTTTCGATGTCGTTTGAGGCGAATCATCACATCGGGACCAAGACTGTTTGCGCATCACATTGTTGTAAACAGTCCACTTCTCATCACCAGTTATCAGTTGCTTCAAAAAAGGATCATTTTCCTCACGTTTAATGAGCATATTGCAGATGTTTATACACACCGTCAAATGAACTTCTTTGAGTTCATGTGGAACCCAAATATCGAGCTTGCTTACGTATTCCAGCTTCTTCAGGTGGTTGTGAATGCTTGAATGATGGATATTCAATGTTTCTGCAATCTCTCATGTCGTGTAACGTGGGTTTGACTCGATCAATGCCTTTATTTTGTCGTCATCAACCTCGGTGGGCCTCCCTGAGCGAGGAGCATAGTTGAGATCAAAATCACCAGCATGGAATTTCGTGAACCATCGTTGGCACTGACGTTCTTGTAGAGCATTGACACCTGTAAACTTTATGCAACTTTTCCCTTTATGGAAGTAAAACAGTAAAATATGGCAAAAATGCACAGTTTGGTCTTCCATCTTCAACTTGTAAAATCTTCAAAACTCAACCGAATCGCTCCATTTTTTTAGAATGAAACTAGAACTGTCAGCTGTCAAATGATATAGCAAGAACATAGATGTAAATGACTCTAGTACTTCCAAATATGAACTAGTGCCATCTGTTGCAAACATGCATCATGACTTTTCCAAAGACCATATATATATATATATATATATATATATATATATATATATATATATATATATATATTGATACAGAGCACAGAGCCAGGGCTGTTCAGATGACCCTAAAGAGATTATGGCTACTGGGGATTATAGTGACTTTCAGGTTACTGACTCTGAAGCTCCTTGTCTGCTTTGGGGGAGCAGGGTTAATGGGGGTGTGTGGGGGTGGCTGAGTTGCCAGATAAACTCCTTTTAGCAAATCAAGGAAGGGAATTCACCACCTAGGGAAGACTTTCCATCAGAAGCTAGATAGCATTGAATGATTCCATGGAGAAACTTCTGAGAAGATTTTCCATGTGTGGTTGGAAGATTCACCTTTCCCTACATCAAAAATCCTTAAAAATAAGAGATATTATCTTATCTGCTGGACAATTAAGACTTGATCTTTCCTGCCCAGGGAATAATACAATTAAACAATGACTAACTCATGCCTAATGCTTTATAGTTTAAAAATCACTTTCACATCCATTGTCTCTTTCAAACCCACACAAGAGCTCATAGCCAGAATTTTAATTATCATTGTAAAGATAAGGAAACTGAGGCTTGAAGAATAACTTGCCCCGGAGGCAAAAACCTTTCTAAGAGGAAAGGAGTTTGATATTATGATAGTCTCCGCTCACTGACAAAAAGGTTTTGTATTTAGTGCCAGTTGTTGTTTTAAGTTTATTGTTGTTGTTGTTTAAAGGATAGGTCAAAGAATGGATGAGAGTGAGAAAACTAATGACCAAGGCAGAGCTGAGAAACAAAGGTTAAATCAGGATGGAGGGAAACTGGGCAATGAGGGAGTTTGTTTTATATGAACAGAAGCAGGAATCCAGCCCAGGTAATTAGCCTTAATTTGTTCTAATTCTAGAAATTCTGCATTTCTAGTTCTTGGCCCTTTACCAGGAGTCACCCAGAAATGAATACCTCCCAGAAAGAGTCCTGAGTGATAGGTATCCTTCTTATCTCACTTCAGGGGCAGAGACCTGGTTATGAGAGAGACAATCACACCCAGGTAGGGCCAAGACCTCCAAGATGGTTGACATGCACTATCAGCGATGGAAGCTTTAAAGGGCATCTATCTATTCAGGACCACCACCATGAAAAATAAGGAAACTTAAGCCCAAAGAGGGGAAGTAACCTGAGCAATGTTAAACCTCGAGTTAGAGACCAAGACCAATAGAGAAATTTTGATGGGGCTGCTGGTAAGTAACCTGTGGACTCAAGTGCTTCTCACCCCGAGGTTGGACAGCTTCTCCCAAAAGCCACATTCCGAGGCAGGTTGCCCCAGTATCCAAACCTCTGCTACTGTCTTCCTTCTTCTCTTCAAAAGCAAGCACCATGGGTAAGCCCTATGCCGTGGCTCCAGCCACTCGGATCCCTGGGGACATGTGTATGTGGTTGCTCTTTCTGGCTAGATCCTAGGCGATTGATGCTCCCCAGGATTTGGGTCAGCTCTCCTCTTTTCCTTTCATATCCTCTGCCTGAGGGGGAACTCTGAGTGTCCCACAGTGGGAGCTGTCATGCCTGGAAGGCCACCACCCAAATCTTTGCTCCAGGGCAGACATCTGTCCTGAGCTTCATACCTGCAGAGCCAACTGCCTCCTGGACTTCGCCACATCAAATGCAAGTTCAAAGTTGAATTCCAAGCTTATTTCTAAATGTTCTAATCTGTTTTCAGTTTTCTCATTATTGAGTAATGGCTCAACCATTCACCCAGGTACATAGACCCCACAAAATCTCTGCTCTACCTCCTGTGAGCATCCTCTCCTCACTAACAAAATACCCACCCACACCTCCTGAATTACCCTTCACCTCACCCTCTCATCCCCATTCTCACCATGTGCTTCAGGTCAGGCCTTCATCATCTCTTGTGTTCACCTTTGTCAATTTCTTCACTTCTAGCCTTATCTCATCTTCAACATTGCAACATTGCATTCCCATTTCCTTAGCACGCACTCCAAACCTCCAGTGTCTCCCCTTTACTCTAGAACCATGACTAACTTCCTTAGCATGGTGCCCAAGGTCCTTCACCCTTTATGACTCCAATTTACCTTCCACTATAATCTACCATCATTTTCTGTTCTTGCTCATGGCTGCCTAAACTTGATAGGCCTTTGATGCTTTGGCTTACAATATGTGCTATATCTGAAATGCCTCCTGCCCCACCCTTGCTCCATCACCCCAAACTAAGATTCCACCTAGGGGAGATCTACTCATACTTCAGGGTCCAGCCTACATGGTACCTCCTTAGCCCTTGCCAGGACAGAATTAATCACGCCATACTTTACCATCCCACAGTGCTGATGATTAATAATAATAATAATAATAATAATAATAATAATAATAATAATAAAATAGATCTTAACTGCCCATATAGGACAGGCACTGTCCTAGGTACTTTACGTGCATTATATCATTTAGACTCCAACAATAGTCCATGTGGTATTACTATTGATATGTAATAGGTTCAGAGAGATTTGGTGGCTTACCCAAGGACTCTTAATTAGTTAAGGGCAAAGCCAGGACTCAAAAACAGGGTTCAAACCCCAAAACCCACACTTTTCCCATCTTGCCTACTGCATCTCATCACATTAGTCCGGCACTTAGAACACTGCACTAAATTTGTACGGACCCACATCTGGCTATCTGGATCCTTTTGACAGCAGCTACCATATTTGATTCTGATTTCCAGCCAAAGTATCCAAAATGGTGCCTAATACATCATAGGCATTTAATAAATATATGGTGAATGAGTAACTGAGCAATAGGATATGAGAAGGGTCTCCAGGTTTTTTTTTTCTTTTTAAGCCAAATCCAGATGAATTTGTTAGTTTGTTTAATGAACATCAGTTAATTCTAACTTCAACTTAAAGAGACCCCACATAGGTAATGTGGGGTTGTTAGAAGTATAGACTTTGAAGTTGAACCTAAGCTCTCTGCTCTGTTCCATTCCAGCTGTACGACTGATAATATTAATGCTTTTCTAAGCCCTAAAACCCTCAGCAAACACCAGTCACTGTTGTTAATAATATGGGCTACTCCAAAGAGCACTCAGGCTGTCCTCACTCAGACAGAGGGAACGCAGAGAGAGAGAACCGCAGAGGTCCTTGGAGTCTCACTGGAAAGGCCTGTGATCACCGGGTAGAGATGCTCTTCTGTAGATGCTGCTGTCTTAGGAGGAGCAGGTTCGACAAAAGGTGGAACAGTGACGAATTATAGCCTATTTAAACTGGGAGAAACTGCGGGTAGTTAGAGAAGACCAGCATGGAAGGGACGTGAGAACAACGTAACTGCCGTTTATTCCTGCCCTCTCACCTTAAAGGTGAAGAGACGAAAGCCCAGAGAGCGGCAGAGACTCGCTCAAAGTAACAAAGTGGTTAGCACTGCAGCTGAGACTAGATCCTAGTCACGCCCATGAAATGCCAGACTACCATCCTCCCATGATTAAAATCACTTTTTAAAAACACTCGATATGATTATCTTTTCTCTGTGTCCCTGAATGAAGCATTTATTTAAAGAATGTGCCGGGGCCGGCCGAGTGGCTCAGTTGGTGAAAAGCGCGAGCTCTGAGCAACAGGTCGCCGGTCTGATTCCCACATGGGCTAGTGAGCTGTGCCTGAGCTGAGCTGCTGCTGAGCTGCCAACAGGTGGCAGGATGGCTCAGGTGGCAAGAGCACGTGCTCCTAACAAGGTTGCTGGTTTGACTCCCGCATGGGATGGTGGGCTATGCCCACCCACAACTAAGATCGAACACGGCACCTTGAGCTGAGCTGCCACAAGCTGCCGACAGGTGGCCAGATGGTGACTGGACTTGGAGCTGAGCTAGCTGAGCCCCCCACAACTAAGACTGAAGGACAACAACTTGGCTGTTCCCCTTCCCCGAGTCCCCAACACTGTTCCCCTTCCCCAATAAAAAAATCTTTAAAAAAAAAAAAAGAACTTGCCGATTAGACCTATTACCTCATGATGTCTTCTACAGTCTCCAAAGCCCTGAGAGGTGAGGAAAAGGGACCCAGGGGGCAATGAAAGGGCCAGTGGCCAGCATGTCCTCAGGATGCTCCCTGCCAGGCCAGAGTATATAGTCTGGTTCTCAGACACAGGCCACTTCTACTCCTAGCCCTAAACATCTTCAAGGGCATAACCTTTCTCAGGCTAGGAAAGTCAGCCCAGCATCTGAGTCAGGTGAACATGGCGGGTAGAAAGAGCTCAAGTTTTGGAGTGAGAGATCCGGATTGGCGGCCCCCTCTGAGAACCTCATCATAATCTTATAGCCAGTCCTTCTCTGATCCTGAAAGTGGCAAAACCACAGTAATATTATCCTTCCAAATGCCGGGTTGAGCATTTATCCCAGGGCAGGTATTGTGTGGTAACAACGAATTAGGAACCCCTTCCTTTCTCACTGTTTATCCTTGGGGAAAATCAGTAATAGCAGCAATCAATTCTTGGGCACTTACCATGTGCCAAGCACAGCACTAAACATCCTATGTGTCTCCACTCACCCCTCCCAATGCTGGGAGGTAATACTATTGTTTCCAGGTGAGGAAACTGGGACACACAGCCATCACTGAAGGGTACACGGCTAAGAGATGGCAGAGCTGACTTCACAGCCTGTACCCCTAACCTCCTTCACTCTCCCCATCCATGCAATAGGGGTAGCATTATCTACTCTTCAGGGTGATTGCAAAGATAAAAGCAGATCAGAAAGTAGGAGCCCAGCACAATGCCTGACACATGTGGGGACTTAAGAAATGTATTCTCTGTCACTTATGGGGACTGAGGCGAATAGCAAGGAACAAGAAGGGGAGGGACAGGGACCAAAATTCTGGAGTTTGTCCTGATCATGCAGCCTCATGTAGGGGGTCCCCTAATAGAGTGAAAGGGAATGTCAGTCTACCTTGATGATTTCAAGCTACTTGTTAAAACATCAGGCCTCCACAGAAATGACCCCATTTCCTTTTTCTCCAGCTCTCATACAGGAGTTTGCAAGCACGCATATGCACAAGCATGGACACATAACTACACACATACTATGGCTTTTCTTTTTCTTCTGCTGCTTTTTGCTTCCCTGCATTTGGTATCCATGGCAACACATCCCTGGCGCAATGAGGAGGTGGCATAGTTGCTGTTCCCTCCAGTCCCCATCCTGCTGATCAAGGCTGTCCATCTAACTCAAAAGTATCATTCACAGGGCTGGGCTAGCCTTACCCAAAAGGCCATGGGACATTTTCCCAAGAGAGGGGGCAAAGGGGAAGAGGGTAGAGGACCTCCACTTTAAAAACAAACAAACAGGGCTAGCCAAGTGATCAGTTGGTTAAGAGCATGAGCTCTGAGCAACGAAGTCACCGGTTCGATTCCCACATGTGCCAGTGAGCTGCACCCAAGCTGAGCTGCTGCTGAGCTGCCAACAGATGGCAGGATGGCTCAGCTGGTGAGAGCACATGCTCCTAATAACAAGGTTGTTGCTTAGACTCCCACATGGGATGGTGGGCTATGCCCACCTGCAACTAAGATTGAACACGGCACCTTGAGCTGAGCAGCTGCGAGCTGCCAACGGGCGGCCAGATGGCAACTAGACTTGGAGCTGAGCTAGCTGAGCCCTCCACAACTAAGATTGAAGGACAACAACTTGGCTGTTCCCCTTCCCTAATTCCCTAACACTGTTCCCCTTCCCCAATTCCCCAATAAAATCTTTTTTAAAAAATAATAAATAAAAATAAAAACAAGCCAACAAAATAACCCTCTGTTCAGGGTGGAGATAGAATAAAAGACCCAAGCCCATGGACATGCCAGACAAGTCTTTCTCAAGCATGGGTGCCGGGGAGGCTAGTTTGGGACTTTGGCCCCTGTAGAATGCCAAGACTAAGGGCGGCTAGCTATTTCCAGCCTTTTTGAATGGTGAGCTTCCCTGGGTGGAAAATCCAAACCCAGTTCCTACAAGTCTGGAGTTGTAGAACCCATACTGTGCACCACCTATCAGATGCTGCACCTTGCAGCTCATGTGCCTTCCTCTCATGTGAGAGAGGTCATTCTCTACAGTTACTCTGAGTGGGAGAGTCCACACACCACATCACCCACAGCATCTGATTGGTCTTCCTGTCAATCCAAGTTGAGCCTTATTATGACTGCCATTTTTTGAAGCAAGGGAACTGAGGATCTAAGGAAACACCAATCAATTGCTCACAACGTCTTCATCAGATGTCAAGCCTGGTTTCTTGACCACCATGCTACTGCCAATCCTTCCCCAAAGCCACCATTTACATAGGACACCCCATTACAATGAGGTAATATTATGCCCATGGAACTGATGTGGGAACTATGTCATTTAGAATTTGAGGGGACCTTAAAAATTATGTGAAGTAATTCTCCATCCTCCTCTATTTTACAGTGGAGGAAATTGAACCTTATATCATGTATAAACATAGTAGTTGTACAATATATATACCTATTGGAGTCCAAAGGGGAAGCAATCTGCTCAAGATGACAGCTTTTAACAGGATAGGATTAAGATTCCTATCTTAAGTCCTAGTAGAGTCTAATTCAACATACATTTGCTAAGCCCCTGTTAAGCCAAGTGCTGGAGCTATAGATATGCAGCAGAACTGGTTTCTGACCCTGAGGTGGGCAAGTGTTGCTATGTGAGCTCTTGGTCCAGCCCGGGAGCTTCAAAAAGTCGCGAAGGATGAGCAAGAATGAGTCAGGCAGAATGGAGAAGCAGAGAAGAGAAGACGCATTCCTGGTGGGGGAAAAGGCATGACCACATGGATGGACATCTGACACAGCTTGGTGTGAACTGGGAACTCAATACAATTCAGTTACTATAACATAGAGCATGAGCCTGAGAATGATAGGAAAATAAAAACTATGGTGGAAGTCCGGGCAGTTGCCATGGAGGGCCTTGTAATTGACATTCAGAAATTTAGACTTTATCTTCAAGGTCATTGGGAGCTATTGAAGGGTTCATGTGGAGGGGACTCTCATGTAAAATCACTGAAGTGTTCATATGAAGCCACTGAAGGGTGCTGTGTATCATGTAGAGGGTAGATCAGAAGAAGAGATCAATTAGTGAAACTTTGCAATGTCTGGGCTCAAGATTGGGCCATTTATTGTCATGGGAGATTAGGGATAGAGAGGAGGGAATAGATGCAAGAACTTCTTGGGAGGTAAAATTGACAGGTCTTGGCGATGGATTGAATATGGTGGATAAAGAGAGGGGAAAAGTCAAAAATACCCTCAGTGTCCTTTCCATTACATAACCTTGACTACATCTGGAATCTTCCCAGGCCAAGACCAAGGGACCTAAATATATATAGCTGGGGTTGCTTGGAGATTACAGGCTCAGAACAAACAGAAAGAATAGTCTTGAATCAGTTGGGCTGTATTTAGTGTGGCTCTGCCTCCAACAGGCTGGGTGCCTTCAGGACAGTTATTTAATTTTTGTGTTTTTTTCCCTTCATCTGATGGGGAGAGTTGGCTCACCATCTCTCAGGTACCTTCTGGCCCTATGCAATTCCTTATGCAATTGTCATGAAGGCCAAATTCATTCAGTCATTCATTCATTCATACAGCAATATCTATTGATATCCATATGCCTAGCCCTGTTCTAGGTTCTGGGAGTCCAAAGATGAACAAGAGCGAACACCAGCAATCATGAAAAGAAGATGGGACGATACAGACAAATAACAAGCAGTGACAACATGAGTTATGGAATCAGAAAACACTCAGAAAGGCTCTTCACCAAGGTTGGGAGTAGAGTGGGTCAGGAACTATTTCCCTGAGAATGAGATACTTAAATTAATATTGCAGGATAAATAGTTCATCTGGCAACAAGAGGGGAGAGGTGTTCCAGGCAGCAGTAACAATATCATACAAATGTCAGAAAGTAGAGAGTGCATCATCAACTCAGAGCATGGAAAATAAGAACCGCATGTGAAAGTATGTTGTAAACAGCAACGTACAATATTATTATTATTATTATCATCATCATCATCACATTCATAAGGTAACCTCATGAAACACAACACAAGCAGAATGCCCTTCAGTTTTCTAATGACCAGGTTGTCCAAATCCATTGGACTCTGCTCTCTTTTCTGGATTACATTCTATGCTGATACAGAGAAATATTTTCACTCACCAATTCTTTTTACTATTCTTCATTACTTTTCCTTTAAAAACGAATATTAGATGTATTGTACAATACAGTTTAATTATTCACTATCTCTTTACAGTGTCAAACAATCCTGTGGTGGAAAAAAAAGACATTATTTTCCTAATTTTGCAGAGGAAGATGGTTAGGCACAGAGAAGTTGAGTGGTTCAGCCAACGGTGGAGAAACCAAGACTTGAACCCCATGTCTCTGGCTCCAGGTCACCCTCTCTTTTCCAAAACCCATACAGACCTCTGATTGTACTTATCATACAGCCACACCCATCAGTCTCACAAACTATTGTGGTAGATTGCACTTGCCAAAGTCAGCGATCCCCTTTCATTGATTACCTTGTAGGTGGGTCTGCTTCTTAAATCTCTTTAGTTAAGCCATCTCCAAATCACTTTGGCTAGAAGATAGGATCGGTGTATGTCTGGGAAGGTTTCCTGTAGACAGCAAATGTTATAATGGGAAGATTGCCCACGTTTAATCAAGGAAGGTGATATTTCCTGGCTCTGGGATTCTGACTTTTTAACCTTTTGCATAAGTCAATGCTTGCTTAGAATTTGGAATCCAATTCACTTGAAAGCCTAGCCCACATGTTGGGGTTAAAGAGACCTGGATCTGAACTGGAAAGCTAAGGTAGGAGCCTTCCTTGGCTGTACCCCTTACTGCCTTGTGACCCTGGAGCAAATCACTCTACCATAGGCATGTCTGGGGTCCACACATACCCTTGTTTAAATCCCAACACTGCCTATGATTGGTTCTATGACCACGTGCAAGTTATAGTTTCTTTGAGCCTCGGGTCCTCATCCAGAAAAATGGAGACAATCCTTATACCCTTCAAGATAATGTGATTCTGGAATATGAGAGCTGCTGAGCTGATATTTGTTGAACAAATGGGGAGTTTAAAAGAATTCCCTTTACTCTTCTCTCCCTCTATGGCTCACTTTCCTCATCTATGGAAGGGAGACAAATAGCTCTTCCCTACATACCTCATTGGGCATCTGAGCAATTCCCAGACAGTCATGTCTGCAAAAGTTCTTATAAACTTTAAGAACCTAGGCAGATCTAAGGTATAGGACTCTGACAATTAAGTTTGAAAACTTGTTGCAATGATGTTGCTAACCTTTTTTAATATCAGAGGGATTATTCATTATGAATTTGTATCAACTGGACAAACAGTTAACCAAGTTTACTATTTGGAAGTGCTGAAAAGGCTGCATGAAAAAGTTAGACCACCTGATCTTTTCACCTACAATTCATGGCTCTTGCATCATGACAATGCACCAGCTCACACGGCACTGTCTGTGAGGGAGTTTTTAGCCAGTAAACAAATAACTGTATTGGAACGCCCTCCCTACTCACCTGATCTGGCCCCCAATGACTGCTTTCTTTACCTGAACATAAAAGAAATATTGAAAAAAAGACATTTTGATGACACTCAGGACATCAAGGGTAATAGGATGACAGCTCTGATGGCCATTCCAGAAAAAGAGTTCCAAAATTGCTTTAAAGGGTGGACTAGGCACTGGCATTGTGCAAGTTTCCCAAGGGGAATACTTCAAAGGTGACTGTAGTGATGTTCAGCAATGAGGTAGGTATGTAGCATTTTTTTCTAGGATAAGTTCTCGAATTGTATTTTCAGACCTCATAATTTCTTCTAAGGGACTATGGGAAACTCTTCATATACGCATTTATCATTTTTTAGTACCCTACATGGTGGATATCATCATCATTTCCAGTTACCAGATAAGGAAAACAGAGCCCAGGAGGTTAAGTGCCTTTCCCAGTTTTACAAGAGAGTATGTGCTGGAGCAGAGATTACAAACCAGGTTGGCTGGCCTGACTCCAGATTCGATATTCTTCCCACAATAGCCTCTGTTCCCATGAATTCTAGGGGTTACAATCCTAGCCTCTGGAGCGAGGCTACCTGCAGACCCATTTGAGGTCCACTGCTGATTAATGTTGTGTTCTTGGGGGAGAGTTATCGTCTTTAGGTCTCAGTTTCTTCATTTGTGAAAAGAACGTATTAATAGTATCTAAGTCAAGAGTGTAAGACTTTTCATCTCCCAGTTTCTCCCAGTTTCTGCAACTCAAAAATGAGAAAACAACAATTATACTGTGTCAGACTGGAGACAAGGGGTAGAACTTACTCAGTTTTGATTCTAGCTCTAAGCTCTAGGATGCTCTTTACTTGAGACTCATGCCTCACCTCCTTTGGGGAGCCTTCCAAGATTACTCAGGGGCTGTGTTAAGAGTCCTTGACATGCACTGGGGTATCAGTTAACACTCGTTTGTATGTTGCTGTTTAAATTAATTTTAAAATATCATTGATGCCTTGCTGATACTGTGAGATTTACAGCGTATTAGACTCTAATAGTAATACGTAACTATCATTTCCTGAGTGACTATCATACTCCTGAAACTGGACACTTACCCTTATGAAGAGTGTTTTATTATTCCTCTTATATAAAAGAGTAAACTGAAGCTCAGAGGGGCACACAGCTGTTTGCATGGAAAACACTAAAAAAGAAAATATTTGTAGGATGAATGAATGAATGAATGAATGAATGAATGAGTGGTGTGTCCTCAAAATCAATGATAATTTGCAGAACAAAGCTCTTGTCTTTTATGCTTAGACCTCACAGCATCTAGACTAGAACTGATGGCATAACTACATTAGAAGCAGACAGAGTTATGGCCAAGATGTCAGATGAATTGTCTAAAGCCTCTACCCAATGGACATGCATCATGAGTGGTGCAGAGGGGAGCACATCAGGCCAGATGTGAATCTTTCCATCTGCCAATGTAGCGGCTGGGCACTAACAGTTACTTCTGTCGGTTCCAGGTCTGCCAAGTGGCCACCTAAATTTTTACTTCTTTGAGGACATTTGCTTCTTTCATGACCCGAGGAGCCAGAGCAGAAATTTATTGGCAAGTTGAAATCTCACCAGAGATTTCCACTTAATTATGAAAATTGGATGCTCACAAGCCAACTCCCCTTGGTACCAACATTCCCTGGTTTTCTATAATCTGCGCTTTGAAAAATAAGATAAAATCCTCAGAGTTCAATGACACTTCTCACAGCCTTCAAAGATCTTTTGCTTTCTCTACCATTTGACACCTGAAGGTGACATCAAGCCAGCAGGGGGAATTATGAAGGGGTGGGGGCCGGAGACTAGGAGCACAAGAGGAAGTCAGCATGATGATGTCATCCATGTGTTTCACAAATATTTAATAAAGGTCTACCTGGTGAGGTAGAGGCCATTGATCCTCTATTCCAGAAAAGGAAACTGCAGCTCAAAGAGGACTGTCAAGGTGATTAAGATATGGTCCCTACCCTCAAAGAGCCTCAATTCAATAGAGGTGACAGACACTGAAGCCGTGACCTATGACTCAATGAGAGAGGGTACAAAGTACTCACGGTGTGTGGAGGATCGTGTGATTATCTTAAGAAGGAAGGCCTCCCTTCAGGAAGTATTTGCAAATGTGGTGAAGTCATGCCTGACAATGACATTTGACAATGACATTTGACTGTTCCTCAAATCCGTTTCACGATAATATGATAATATGCAACCTCATTCCTTCACCATGTCTATGAGAAGGGTCTGGCATTTGGGAGTCTTGGCTGTGTGATTTTAGACAAGTGACGTCATCCTTTTAAGCCCCAGTTTTTTATCGGCAGAATAGGAATACCGATCATCCTAATCCTTATTAGGGTTATTGTAATTATTGTCATTTCCCTAGCGACCCCCAGAGATTGCCGCAGGGTCCTTCATGGTGTCACATACACCCCGAAACACTGAATCACCTGCAACCTCCTGTGTATGTATGAAAGAGTATATGGTTGGTTTTTTTCTATTGAAAACCTGTCCTTTTATTCCTGAGTGATTCGATACTCTATATTGATTCTTCAGTAAATTAAATCTTGTCCCAACGACGGGTCAGCCTCCAAAACGTCTGTTTTTCCCTCAGGTGACTCAGAGAAAGGATGCAATTCCAATACTCAGGGTTTTTCAGATGTGACATTATGGGCATTTGGGATCGGACAGTTCTTAGTTGTGGGGGTCTTCCCTGTGCCTTGTAGGATATTTAGTAGCACCCCTCGTCTCTAACTCCTAAATGCCAGTACCCACCACCAGTTGTAACAACCAAAATGTCTCTGAAAATTGCCAAGTGTCTGCAGAGCTGGGGGGCAAAATTGCCCCTGTTGAGAATCACATGTGACAACACACCCCTCAAAGGTATGCCAGGCTGGAGTTTCTGCCTGCATATCACAGATGAGAAATCACCTGAGGCCCAGAACAGGAAGGAAGCCATCCAAGCTCACAAGGGACCCTAAGAGCCAAGTCCCAATATCTCTTTCCAGAATACCTCATGTAGAACTGCAGTGCCCTCCAGGAAGGAGACGCAGTGAGGGAGTCCGTTCCAGAGACTGGAAGACCGAGTCTCCTCTTTCTCAATCCTGCCTAGACCCTCCACACCCCCGCTTCCTCCCTGAGCCGCTGCCTGCAGGAATGCCTGCTCCTCTCCCTCCCTCCGCCTTGCTCTCACCCCTTCCATCCGTGTTGTGGGAGGGGGTTGCCCACTGGATGCTGGGATAGGCATGGGGCCATCATTGCAGGAACGGTGACAAGACGACAGTGAGGATAAAGCCCGGACTTTGCCTTGCCCAACCCTTCAAACTTTAGGGGGATATGCTGTCACCAAGAAGCAAACATAAAAAAAAAATTTTTTTTAAATCCTCAAAC
This sequence comes from Hipposideros armiger, assembly GCF_001890085.2. Lineage (NCBI taxonomy): Eukaryota > Metazoa > Chordata > Mammalia > Chiroptera > Hipposideridae > Hipposideros > Hipposideros armiger. The sequence continues at coordinate 701,357 of NW_017731379.1, forward strand.
GAGATTTCTCTGCTGCCATGTAAGGGAAGGCCTTGGCCAGCTCTGTGCAACTTGGGAGAGTTGGGGTGGGGGTGAGCTGCACAGAGAAGGGTATTCTGGTTCGCTCCCTAGACCCCACCCCCAGACCCCACCCCCACTCCCCCTTTGCATCCCTCTTGGAAGGGCCCCTCAGAATGCACCAAAATAACCCCTCCCTCCTTCACCTCCCTGTCCATTTGCCTCGTCTGTCCCCCCTGCAGTAGGCCGGCATGCAGCCTGGTGCACGGGTTAGGGGTGTGTAACATTTTGTCTGAATAGGCCCCTATGTTCCCATAATTTATAGTGGTAAGTAATCTTATTTGCAAAGCAAGCCCTTACAGTTATAAAAAACAAGTTAATTGACTTGCATAAAAATCAAACATGTAAAAGTTTTCCATCTTAACACAAACAGCACACTGAGCCCATTTGTACAATAGCTATGGTGCAGCGCAGCCCGCGTCTGGACTACCTAGGACCCGGCCTCTTTCATAACCCAAAATGGAATCTTAAACCCTGACAAGGCCACATACCGATGGGAGTTACTGAATTTAGAGTCAGTCACTCAACTAATTATACGACGTTTTATTTTTTTCCTTGTGTCAATAAACAAACTTGGGTCTGACTTCTGACACTGAGTCCTAGAAGCCAATTAAGAGGCGTTCCCAATATATTACAGGGTCTACAAACAAGGATGGCTTTTCTTGGAAAAGTGAACATCATGTTTCTTTTAATGAGTGTGAAAATATATGAGTTTCTTAATCACTGGCAACTTCGATGGAGTCTGAGACAGGGAAATCGCTGACTCCCTGCTCAGGAACAAACAGGGGCCAGATTCTCCATGGGGTTTTTAGGATGGGATTCTTGGGCGAGAGGCTGCTGGGGAGATAGCATTCAAGAAATGCTATGTTTCATTGTGATGTGACAAAGACTTGGTGGCAAAGTCTGCTTTGACCCTGAGAGAGGCAGGGCATGGAGCCGTACGGTGGTCGGGGTCTTCTACAGAAAGCAGTGGGACCCCACCTTGCAGGGGTGGAGGAAAAATCATAAACCCACAAAGACGTGCGTTGCAAAGAGCTGCTCGTGGTGCCATCCTGACTATCCCCATCCTCTGCTCTCCTGAGAGCCCATTTCATGGGTAAGAGGAAGGGGGAGGAGAACTAATATTGATTTAGTTCCCGTTTTGTTCTGGGGGCCTTTGCTTTCTGTATCTCATTTAACTCTCAGAAGAACCCTGTCAGGAAGATGTAGTTGTTCTTGTTTTACAGATAAGAAAACAGACCCAGAGAAGTGGAGTGAGTTGGCCAAGGTCACACAGCAAGGTCCTGGCAGAGCAAAGTGAGTTCCAGTCAGCCTTCTTACTTGCACACTGGTCTGATGGGGCAGGATTGGTCATGGCCAGAGCCCGGGGGGGAGCCAGGATCAGGCATGATCTGAGCCATTTCTGGAAAATGGCTCCACCCATCCACCCGCCAACATCTCCACAGATGAGAAAAACAACAAAAATAAGAGCGTGCTGTGTGTTCTGATGGAGGTATTCACAGAGGAAGGGTACCCAATTCATCCCTGTGGGGACAGAGGGAGGTGGTCAGGAAATACTCCTAAGAGCCAATGACCCTTCATCTGTGACTTTAAACACCTCTGCATTTTTAAATTACCTAGAGGACAGTGAGGAAAGGGCATCTAGGAGGAAAAGCGAGCATGAGCAAAGGTGTGATGGCGGGAGAGCAGAGGGAGCGTGGCCAGTGGTCCCAACACTGCTGGGGGCGCCAGCACACGTGGGATGATGCGGGTTGGGTGTGTGAGGCTAGGGATGGAGCCGGGAGGGCCCACGGAGAGAGATGGAGCAGGCAGGGAAGACCTAGTTCATACAGGTCTCTGATTCAGACCGAGCTGCTCGTGCCTTGGGCTGGGACAGGGAGCTGACAGTAATCAAACCAGAAAGGCCCCTGGTAGTAGGGTTCAGGTCTGATGCTCTTGTGCAGCAGTCTCAGGGTTTCAGAGCAGGAGCTCTAGCCCAGCCTGCCTGGGCCCAAATGCTGGCTCAGGGCGAGACACTTAACTCCTCTGTGCCTCAGTTTCTCCCCCTACGAAGTAGGATAATAAGAGTATGTACTTCACAGGTTTGTTGGGAGACTTCAGTCAGTTCATTCATGTAAAACTGTTAGAACGGTACCTGTCTTATATAAGGAGGGCCTCAGAAATGTAAGCGGCTGAAGGGTTTTCATTTGGGTCCCTCTACCTCATAGGCTCTGTCACCTCAGAAAAGTCTCCCAACCTGTCAATAATATAAGATTTGTGGGCTCCTGGCAGATAGTAGGTGCTCAATGAATAGACACTGTCGTTGTTGCTTCTGCTATCATTAGCACTATCTCCAGGACAAACCCGGTGATCTCCTGCCTTCCCCAGCAAAGTGTGAGTCACGGACATCATCCCTTCACTGTGACATGTCCAGGCAGGCTGACATGCCACCCAGGCAGGCAAGACAAATGGACTTGCCACCTACCCGGAGCACGCATGCACACCCGGGGCACGTAGCCTGACTGTCAGCACAACAGGGCTCCCTTCTTTTCGGTGTGGCTGCCTCTCTGCTCCGCATGTGCTCTGCGCGGACTGGAGGTCCCCGTTATTTATGTTTGGAAAATGCATTCAGGGCAGTTCCCAGAAGCACTTACAGAGCTCTTATTTAATTGCTACTTTATAAACTTGCTGCTCCGAAGAGTGAGGGATTGATGGCTGGGCCTGGCACCTGGAGTGGCCTCTCTGCAGATGCTTTTCCGAGAATGGCCTGGGAGCCAAACTCCCAGGAGCCCACAGCCCCATGTGGCTCTGGCCTGCAGCCAGCTCCAGAGGGTCCTGTGGGCCTCGTCACCCTAATCCCCAGCTTTGGAATGGCAGCAGCTGCTGGGCTGGACACACACACCACACACACACACACACACACACACACACACACACGTACACGAAGACCCTTCATCAGTTCCGAGCTAAGGGCTTTGGGATGTGAGGATGGGAGAGGCCCTGCTAGTCCCTGGTCACCCTCCTGTTGCTGTGGATCTGCAAAACCCAACTCTGAGGACATCCCAGGTCTCAGATATGGATGAAGGGACACTGCTCAGGCCGGCAAGTCCATCTTTCACTTGCCTCACTGTCATCCATCGGGGTCAGACAGGCCCGGGCCTGTGCCTGTATCCCCAGGTCCCCCATTTTCAGATCAAGCTATTTAACCTCACTGAGCCTCAGTTTCCTCTCTGTAAAGTGTGGTTTTATGGATCCCACTTCCCAGCGTCGTGGAAAGAATAAAATGAAAGGATTGTGCCTCTCCTGGCATGTAGACGTAGACGTAGAAGATCAGTAAACATTATTCATTGGAGTTCTGTGGCCGCAGAAATAAAGGATGAAGTGTCTTTCATGTAGTCCTCCTAGATTCATCAAGTCTAAACTTCCCATCCAGATAAAACACAGAACTTCACAATGACCCCTTCTGTTTTGCAGTCACTTCATACAAGACCATACTCTAGTGCTGTAGGAGTTCCAAGAAGCATTTTATAAATCTCCTCTCAATGACCTTCACTGCTATCCATCAGGATTGGACAATGAGCCTCATGTTCTAGATGAGGAACCGAGACTCGTCTCAGAACATAGACAGCGTTGACCGTCTATTAACCAACTTCTGTCTCCAAGCCTTGCTCCCTTTCCTTCACGACACACCCAGTCTGCCCCCAGGTAGCCGGAGCCCCATTTGTACCTCCAAGATGGCTCCCAACAATCTCACACGCACATCCTTGTACAGTTCCCTCCCACGTGACTAGGGCAGACCTGCAGAACCAATAGGATGTTGTGGAAATGACTGCCGAGGCTAGGTCCTAAAATACATCGCCACATCCACCTTGTTCTCTCAGACCACTCTCCACGGAGGAAGCCAGTCGCCATGTCATGGAGACACTCAAGCAGCCCTAGGAGAGGTCCTTGTGGTGAAGAGCTAAGGCCGTCTGCCAAAAGCCAGCATTCGCTTGCCAGCCAGATGAGAGCACCGTCTTGGAATCAGATTCCCCAGCCCCAGTCAAGGCTTCTACTTCATCCTGGCTGCAACCCCATGAGGAATCCTCAGCTAAAACCACCTGGGGAAGCCACTCCCACATTCCTGACCCACAGAAGCTGTGAGATAATACGTGTTTGCTGTTTTAAGTTGCTAACCCTGGGGTAATTTTGTTACACAGCAATAGAAAACCAACACACCATCCATCTCACTCGCCCCTGCCCAGCTGCACCTCAATTCTTCCCTCCCCTGCCTCCTTCCATCCTACACAGCACTGGCCCTTCTTTCAGACCAAACCAGTATTGTAGTTGTTATACATATTTGTTCCTTTTTGTATATGTTTATTTTACTATTTGTCTTCAGTGTGTGTGTGTGTGTGTGTGTGTGTGTGTGTGTGTGTGTCCATGCACACACAATCCCCAGATACAGGCCATGTGAACCCCTAGTGAGTGTGTGTGCAGCCTCTTCAAATGAAGGCCCTAATAACCAAACCATAGGGGGTTAGTACATACGTTAACATTTCAAGACCAAGACTTTTTGGCCTTCTGGCTCACATTTTCACCTCCCCTGCCTGTGTCCTCAGCTCAGACCTCATGATTTTCCTCCTAGACTATAGCAACAGCCTCCTAGCTAGTTTTTCCACTTTCAGTTTTGCCTTTTTTCGTTTCCTCACATGACCGCCATGCAACTACCATCTCATTTTTTTTTTTAAATATCATCTGCTTATAAACCCCTTTGCTATAGTTCCATCACCTCACAGGAGAAAGCCAAGCTCCACTGTGTGCGCAAGAGACCCTCTCTGATTGGCTCCCACTTGCCACTACTCCCCAGTGATTGGTTGATAGGTCCCTGACAGCCTTGCCTCTGTGCCTTGTCACTAACTCTGCCTTCTCTCTGGAAGCCCTTCCCTGCTTGGTCTACCTGGCAAACTTCTATTCATCCCTCAAAACCCAGCTCAACTACTGCTGTCTTAAAGTTTCCCTCCACATCTCCAGGCAGAGTTAGGTCCCCTGTGTGTCCTGGCTGTGTCTTTCTGATAACACTGAGCACACTGTTAGAATTATATAGTCATCTGTTTCCTCAGCTAGGCTGGGAACCCCTAGAGCTTCATTCATTTTTGTTCTCTTGGCATCCACTTCAAGGGCTTGGCACGTAATAGCTGCTCAAGGAATATTTATTGAATCAGAATGTTTTGGGTGACGGGAAGATGGCAATTTTCATTCTGTGAGCTAGAGTATGGGAAACTTGATGGCATGGTGTTAGGCATACAGAAGGCACACAATAAATGTGAAGGTTGGTGCCTTTTTGTCCTTTGACTGACACACAGAGGGGTGAGCCTTGTTTTTTTAACTGTGTTCCCACAGCTCCTTCATGCATTCCCAGGAATTCATAGGATGGCCTGACTTTTCACTCACTTTAAACTCTTCCTGAACTCTGTGGGCTGTTGATCCCATAGCCAGCTCCCTGCCAGATCTCCTGGAATCTTTGTGTTTTTCTTTTGTAAACCTTAATAATGGGTTTCATAAGGTCATGTAGCATTTACCTTTCTTGTCTTCAGTTCCTAGAATCTCACTGAATTCATTCATTCATTTGCTCACTATTAGCACATTGAACTCGGGAATCCAACTGCCACATTAAAATCCTGGCAAATTCTGTGACCTTGAGCAAGGGATTTCTCTATGCCCTTAGTTGCCACATCGGTAAAGTGGGAATATAACAGTGTCTATGCCACTAGGCTGTGTCAGGTTAATTAATTTTGGTATCAACCAGCATAAAAAAAATCATCTCCTCAAAAAAATTAATGACTCCACAGAAAGAGCAGGCCAAAGGAGGAGTAGAAAGCGTAAAAAACCTGAGTTCGAGTTCCAGCTCTGCCTCATGCCAGTTATTTAAACAACAAACCCAGGCATATGCTCTGAATCACTCCTCAGTATTTTCACCTGCGAAATGTGTATTATCATGTCTACCTCAAAGGTCTGCTAAAAGGATTTAATGAAACAATAATACAAGTACAATTACCTAGGACAACTAAGTTCTCCCCGGAAGTTAATTTTCTCCCTTCTTGAGACTTTCCGAGATTTCATCACAAAATGTCTTATAAACCAGATTTCCTCTCTCTATCAGTGTATGGTCATCTCGGAGCAGTTCTGCCTTTGTTTCTCATGGGTTATCAGCTGACAGAAACCATCAACGTTGTAGTTGTGTCAGCCGAAGAATATGATAGACTGGATCAAGTTTTCATAAGAGATTCTGGATACCAGGCCTTGAAAAACAAAGAATACCGCGTACCTCTTTGAATTAGCTGATGCTTTGGCCTGATTACTATTTGGGAAGAAACTTCCCTATCCCTCTCTTCATTCATTTTATAAATATACATCAAGAGTCTCCTTCAGTAGAGTCGTTACTAGTGAAGACGGGACCCCATGCAGGCCTATGAACAGCACAGCGTATTTGGAGCTATGGGAATGGTATGTTGGTATGTCTGGAGCATGGATTTCAGCTAATTTTGGGGTCTGTTTTGAAGACTGATTGTGCTCTAGGTGCCAATGAAAACCAACGAGTCAGAGCCTGAGTCCTCAAGTGCCCATAGTCTTTTGAAGGAGAGATTGGTGATGTGTAAGCAGAGATATAGATGCATTTATTTGCTATCCCTTTCCTGAGAGAGGAATTAGGTGGGAAAATTTAATACATTGTGGCCAGAATGAGAGGAGAGGAGATGAGGCCTAGACCTAGGCAGAAGAGCAGCTCTGATTACCTTACTGATAATGATCAAGGCTTAGTGCTTGTTGGGGAAGGGGTGGGTGCTCAGTCTCCATGCCATTCACTCTTGTCGGATAGCATCCTGATTGTCTTTTGAGGAATTACCTCTTCCTCTGGGAAATAGTTGAGCTTCCGAACAAGAGCTATGAATGGGTGCTGAGATGGCGAGTCCCTCAGTCCAGCAGTGACTTAAAACCATACGTAGCCTCGTCCTTGCACCCGATTATATCTTACAAATATCTTGAGAGACAATTATCTTGAGAAAAACGTTGAGAGACAATACAATTGAGCCTTGAGGGACTGTTGACGAAGGCGTCCTGTGCTCCTCTAGTCAACAGGGAGGCACAGGACCCTATCCAACTAACCAGCAAGTTCCTTTCTGGAGCTTGATTATAAACAGATCGTCGGTGACTGAAAATGGTAGGTGCCCATTCTGTCCAGTGGCAGCCCTGCCTTTTCCCAACCTGGGTTTTCGACCTTTTCTCTTTTGAGCTCCCCTGACTTCTGTCAATAGAGGAATCTGTTGCTTACAACCAAGGCATGCTAACCACTTCCCTGGTTGCTGTATAGGATGGTGTGTGTTTCTATGCATGTGTGTATGTCTGTGTATAATTGCGTTTTGTGTAACTAAGGTCCCAATACCCTCTTGCACCTGTGAGAGCTGAAGCCCTTCCTCACACTCTCATTCTCATTCCCGTTCTGCCCCTCCAATTCCTAAACTCTTCCCCTAAAGTCCTCTCATGTCAGAAGACTGGGTGGGAGGCAGCCACGAACCCTGCCCTGCTCCTCAGAGGTGGGCTGATGATGGCAGGCTGGCCGCTGAGCACTGAGGAAGGCGGGAGCTGGACCAACGAGAGGAGGTGGGAGTCAACTATAAGGAGATGGAAGGGGAACTGACTCTGGGTGGTGCACACGCAATGTGATATATAGGTGACGTGTTATAGAAATGTACACTTGAAACCTATGTAATTTTACTAACCATTGTCACCCCAATAAATTTAATTTAAAAAAAAAGAAAGAGGATTCAAATGAGATCCATTAACAAAAAAATAAAAATAAAAAGGAGGTGGGAGACGGAATACATTTCTGGGGCCTGGGGACTATGCCATATAGGGCAGTACAAATTCCTCACAAAGATCTTAAGCAGGTTTGCCCTTTGGGGTGGGAGGGGGACTTTTTTTCACTAAGACCCGAGTTCTCTGCTCTTGGTCCCATGTTGAGAGGTAGGGAAGGGGTTCCCACCCATCTTTGGAAAGACCATTCAGCTCAGAGCATCAAGGGGGGCGGGCCCAGTTGGTGTGATATAAGAAGATGAGCAATATAGCTGGTATTTACTATTGAAAACACATAAAGGCAAATATTTGGCTAAGTGTTTATTTGCTAGTGGAACTTTTTAAATGGTTGACTGGAGCCCAAGTGTCAGCGTGGAGAGTTTGATTAAAAACAAACTGGAGAAGTGTTTCTCCACAGTTGTGAACTTGGAGAGTTTCTGTTTCTTTGGCTCTGGAACACCCACTGGGCCCTGTCCCTCAGCTCCAGGCGGCGGGCAGGCGGGGAGCCGCAGCCTGGTGGCCCTTCCTGCCTCTGGAACCAGCGAAGCCAGGGCCTCACTTCCCCTCCTCAAAACAGTGTCCCTGCGGCCAGGGCCAACAGAGCTCAGGGTGACGGGCGGAGGCTCTCCATGTCTCTGGGCCTGATCTGTCACCCAGGCCCAGCCTCCTCACCAAGACACCATTTCGTAAGGATGGCTCTGAGCATCACTCTGGTGATGACTAACTGTTTACAGAGCTCTCTTCCTTTTTCCCTTTCTTGTTTTTTCTTTCTCCCAGTGAAGTTTAGTGCTTATGAAGTATATGTCTCTTGCCATTAAGCCTGAACAGCTGGGAGCAGGGAGGGGTGGAACTTCGCTTTGCTAAAGGGTCTCCAGAGCACACTATCCCTCCTGCAAAGAAAAACCCTGGCATCTGCTGAGTTCCTACTCTGCGCCAGCCTCCACCCCAGGCTCTGCCTCCATTCCTCATCTCAGTTCCTCTGATGGTGTAGACTTATCATCCCCATCTTACGGATGTGTAAACGGAGGCTCAAAGGTCTGCCATGTTTTGCCTGAAAGCATGTAGTTGGGAGGTGACAGGAGGAGATTTAAGACAAGATATGTCGGACTCTAAAAGGCAGCACCTTTTTACTCCCTCCGCTTGCAACCTCCCACTTTACCTGATGGCCACTGTGCTAAATATCCCAGAACAAGGAACCAAGGCCTGTGAAAAGACAGGGGAGAAGACAGCACAGGACATAATCTACCTCTCCAAACCCTTGGTACTAAAGAGGGGTGGCAATCCATCGCCTGGGGAGAGGAAACATCATCTTGAATGGCTGGCTCCCTATACAGCAGGCTCCAAAATCCCACGACACTTGATGGGCACACTCTGGAGTCAGGCCACTGTTGTCACCACCTCTTCAAGTTCATTCTGCTCAGGAATGGGTGAACACGGGGGGAAGACACTTAGACCCTCAGAAATGTGCCCTATTATCCCTTGGAAACATTTCTTCCTCCCTCCCATATTACCACCTGTCCTTCAGGGGCCACAGATCTATGTGTAAATACTGCTAGGCACAGGACTGGCAATAATTCTATACCTTCTCGGAGCCTCAGTGGCCCCATCTCTAAAATGGGGGTAATCATGCCTTTACAGAGCATGACTGAATATTAAATAAGAGGACATCGGGGTGACTGGTTAACTCAGTTGGTTAGAGCATGGTGCTGATAACACCAAGGTGGTCGGTTCGATTCCCACATGGGCCACTGTGAGCTGCACCCTCCCGGTAGCATGAAAGCAATGTGTAACCAATGACCATGGCTGTTCCCCAATAAAATTTTTTTAAAAAGGGGGACATCTACTAAGACAGTGGCTGGCACTAAATAGTCACCCAAAAAAGTATTACACACACACACACACACACACACACACACACACACACATGCACACACTTCCATGGAATCCCATAGGTGAATGCCCTGATTCCTAAAAGAGGGAAAAGTCCAGTCTCTGGCCTAAGACAGCTCCCCACCCCCACCCGACTGATTGAATAGTCAAAGCCAGTCCTTTACCCCTCACAACTCCCGCAAATTGCAAGCAAACAAGACTGCTCATGATAGGCGGCCCTGGAGTTTGGCCAGATTCCTGAGGGTGAGAAAAAATATCACACTAAATCTCCAGGAGACAGTCCCCAGAGAGAAACTGTTCTCACCGAAGGGATGCCTGCCTTGTGCTGTGGGGCTGACCTGAGCCCCAGGGCAGAAAACCCCTTTGGGGTGAAGGATGCTTGACTCTGAGCACCTCAGCTCCTCACCACAAGCCTCATTGGTGCGGAGGAGGCACCGTTGTCCCTCATCTCATAGAAGGGGAAACTGAGGCTTGGAAAAAGTGAGCCACCCAGCCAAGGTTGAGCAACCATTGCGGATACAGTCTCGATCCTCCAACCATTCCGGGCAGATCCGCATTTCCAGGAGGGGGAGTTTGAGAAAGCATGCTGGATGTCGCAAAATAATATTATACTCAGAAAAAAGAGAAATAGGCTTTGTTTTAATTATGCAAATTACCGAAAGTTACACAAATGCTCAGTTGGGCATGAGTTAAAAGAAAATTAAGAAATAGTCCTTTAGACAGTGAGAGTGAGCAGTCCAGCAAGAATTATGGAAAACCACTCGCCTTTTTTATGAAGAGAAGGCTCCCGGTCCTTCTCTTCACATACACACAATTGTTCTGCAGTTGTTTCGAACGGGGTGCATAAAAATTCAAAATTAAAATAATGGCTCACGTGTATTTTTCTCCTAATACTCTTCTTTTACATGAGCATCAATATATCCCTATACAGTATTATAGGTTTATTTTCCACCTGAGGAAGAAACAGAGAGATAAGGCAATTTCCCCAGGATCACACAACAACCTAGCATCAGAAAGACGCTACTAGCCTGATCTCTAACACTGAAAGCCTATGCTTTTGTGAAGCTGTGATTTCCATACCCATCCTGCTGCCTACCTTTGAACCTCCCAATGGGGCCCTGGCCAGACTTTGATCCCAGACCTTCTGGGTCTACTACTTTCTTAGCAGAAGGACGTATTCAGAAGTGCAATTACACTGGTTTTATATATGTATGTGTGTGTGTGTATATATATATATATATATATATATGTACATACACACATATATGTATATACACATGCATATATCATGTTTGTATATATGTATGTATATACACAATATATATAATACATAGGGAAGTAATCTTACATCATATACATATACCTACATATATGAATTTGTATACTTGTGTGTGTACGGGCAAGACAGCTCTTTTGAAATCCATGAGAAGTGAGGAAAGGGGAAAAAGAACAGAGAATGTGTAAGAGGAACAGGAATAGGGTGCGAAGGAGGCAGAGAAGGAAAAGGAAATATAAAAATCAGAGGAATCAAAAGAAGAGGAGGAGGGTGGGTGGGTGGAAGAATCGCCAGAGGAGGAAACAGAGAAAGCAGAGATGAAGACATCCTTTCTCAGCAAAATAAATAGCCTCGCCACTCAGGCCATTAACTTGCCAGAAGTTCTCAGGCTGCTCCTTGGCCCAAGAAGGATGTTTTTAGCCAGGGAGGGCTCCTCAGAGCCTGCCTTGTCTCAGCAGCCACACTCTGAGACCCTTACTTGTGCCTGCCAGGGGGACGAGGGAAGGGCGGGCAGGCGTGGGGCTGATGGAGGGAGGGGTGTGCCAGGGCCAGCCTCAGGAACACTGGACCATTTCCTGCTCCTACATTCCTTCCTGAGGCTGCTCAGGGCACCCTACAACCCAGGCCCTCATGGGCATTATCAAGTTCTCCCTTGGGCCTGGCCCGAGGTGGGCCTTCCCTCCCCTTTGTATGCCTGGAGATACAGACTGCCCACCTCACTGCGCCTCGGTTTCCTCATCTGTAGATTAACACGGTAAGAATACCCACCCCATCAGTAGTCGTGACTCTTAAATGACTGTGCAGACACATGTTGGCCCTGAGTCAGCCTCAACAGCTCCTCGTTGAGGTTGTTCTTATTATGACCGAGGCTGAATCTGCCTCCTCTGGCTCTCACAGCTGAGACTTTTATTCTGAAGCAAGGCTCCTGGATGGTCAATCCGAGGGCTGACTGGGCAGGGAAGACATGATGTCTTCAATCCAGGGAAACCAAAGTGGGATTCCTGGCATTTGGGGGAACAACTATGAGGGAGAGAGATTGTGTTCATTCAGATGACATTTACTGCACACCTACTCTGTGCATAGCCCCATCCGTGTGCTTGGCAGCGCCATTACAGCTAAGTGACAAAAGAGAAGCACTCAACACCCCTTCCCAAACTCCTCCTTTTTCTGCTTTGTGAAAAATTGTTGATGTATCTGTCTGTCCTTCTAAATACACTGTTAGCTTCTTAAGGACGGGGACTCTGCCTCACTCCTTTTCACCTGCCACAGTGTGTGGCACAAAGTAGACACTTCATAAATATCTGAGAACTAAGCCAACAATGAAAACATGAGCGTCTTAAGGATGGGCCTCCGGGTGGAGAAGGGGAAGGAAATGCCTGACCCTCCTCCCGGCACCATCAGGAGTGGCATCTTAGTCAACTTGAAAGAACGTGAAATAGGGAGTCCATGAGAAGAGAGCTGGACTGAGTCCCTCGCTGTGTGACCTGGGACAAGTGGCTCAGTGTATCTGAGTGTTTCCTCGTCTTCAAATGAAAATATGCCCCCTACGTATCCTTGTGTTATTGGAGGGATGAAATGAGAGAATTAAATGGTAGCCTGTGGCCCATAAATTGGCTCAAGCTCCTCTCTTCTCAAGCCCTTTCCCGGGACAACACGACAGACCCCAACCTTTTCGTCTTCTCTAGTTTTGCAAGAAACTCATTAAGATAAAAGGACCCAGGTCACCCAAGGAGCAACTAGGTTCATCCCACAGGAAGTAGACCCTCTCAGAATTCTTTGGGAATTGCTTTGAGCGTGGACTGTTTCAGGTCGATGGGAGTGTCATAAAATAATAATAGTACTATGACGGTGGCTTTACACGTACATTATATCTCATTGAATCTTTAGATCAGCTCCCTAGAGTAAGTGTCCATTAGCCCCACTTCACAGATGAGGAGCTGGAGCTCTTCAACACTCACCCAGATTTGCATGGCTCCTGGGAAGGGAGCCAGGATTTGAACATCCTCCCCTGGATCTGTCTGATTCCAACATATATTCCCTTTCTCCTCTACCCCATGTCATCTGTCTGTAGATGTCAAAATAACTCCATTCTCATCAGAAGCTGCAGTCAGAAAATGAGAGCATGAAAGTGGGGGGGGGGGAAGGAGGCCGAGAATCCTTTTTCCGTCTGAAACCCGTAGAAACATTCCAATTCCATTTTTCACTGTCTATCGCATCCTAAGCACACACAAAAGCCTCAGCCAAACCCCTAAATATTTAAAGAGTAACAGAACTCCAGATTAAATTAATATCCACATTCAAATAGTAGCTGCAATGAGGCGATTGCCAAGTTATTTCTACCCTCATGAGAAAGAGGAGAAAGCAAATATTAGCCAGGACCTTCGATCTGGAGCAGTGAAATCAGATCCCAACAGGGCGGTGCCATGCTGGGGAGCTTGAGTACAATCAAATCTTTTCATGTTTCCACTCAAGACTGCTCCTTTCTCACCCGGCTCCCGCCAACCGGCTCCCCTCCCGCGACAATGAATTGGTACCAAAGTGATCCGGACTGTTTTGACACGAAGCATCAATTCCACAGCCTCGGTTTTCATCGACAAATCAATTATTCTAGTTCATTACAGGGCCAGAGAGAGTTTTCCCATCAGAAGGGAAACTTTCATTCACGCCGCCTTTCACTGGCCCAGGAAGGAAAGACAAAGAGAGGAAGGCAGGAGGGAGCTTTGCTCGAGTTATTAGAGAATGGCCACATGTTCCCTCCCTGGGACACAACCCAGAGAGATGGAATGTCACTGAGCCAAAGCATGCAGAGTTCCAAGAGCAGGGTCCGGGCTTCCTGAGAGCAGCCAGATGAGTCTGCATCGTCCCCCATTTCAGAGGCACCGAGAGGTGCCCCCACAAAGGCTTCAGACTGTCAGGGTGAGAGGAGCAGGTTGGGTTTGCAGGAGGTGAAATCAAACCACAGGCAACAGGAAGTGGGCTCAAAGCGTCACTAGATCACCAGCCCTTCTCCTGCAATGAGATGATCTCCCCCAAACACTATGCACAGCCTCTCAGAGAGAGCACCTACTATGTGCTGAGCCCCAAGGCAGGTGTATTGTTTTCTCCCCCGCCCCCGTCTTCCATGACAGGCTAATGCAACAAACAGCCACTACCCACCTGTTCCCAAATGTGACCCTTTTAAGAGGAACCCTGAGAAAAATGACTGTGGCCTCAATGCCAAGGAAAGTTGCTCTTCTGAGAAAGCAAGTTTTAAACAGACAACATGAATCTTACAAATGATGTTTTTTTGCTTCATTTTGACCAACCAGAAGCTCAGAGACAAATGTACTAACAAATTTTAATGACTGAGCAAGACTCCATACTGTGCAGGATTGTGTACTAACACTGTCCCAGTTTCATATTTCTGTCCAATTTTTATTTTCTTGTTTCCCATGAGTTCTTTAATGCATTACATCTCTTTTAGGGAGAGCTGTCATGTCTTTTCTGGAAAGAAAAGAATATATGGGACCTAATCAATCCATCATTTAATAAACAAACAAAATGCAAAATCTGGTTTCATCCTCACAGAAGCCTAGCAATCATGATCCTCATATTTGGGATGAGAAAATCCAGGCACAGAGAGCTTAAGTAACTTATCCAAAGTCACACAGCTAGTGAGGGGCATAGCCAGGATGCTAACCCAAGTCTGCCTGACTTCAAAGCTTCATGCCCTTTGTACTGCTTAGTGCTGCCAGATATCCCCCAGTCCCATAAAGCTTCCGCTGGTCTCTTGATCCAGGAGGTCTCAAGATCTTCCAGCGTCCAAGAACCAGCCACTGCTTCTATTGTGTCCCCTTTCACCCAGGATAGGTCAAGAGGGCACAGGTACAGCCTCTATCTCCATGTTGTCCTCCCCAGCCCAAGCCTGGCCCGTCCTAAGACAGCACGTTAGGGCTTGGCACCTTCATTCCAGAGCCTCATGTACTGGGAGGAAAGCCTCATGCACGTGTTTCTGATTTGCATGCATCCCCCCTGGTCTCCACAGAGCCATTCAAAGCCTGAGAAGCCCTGGGATCCTTTTTGTTTTCTTACACACTCCCTCCTTCTCCTTCTCCTTCTCCTTCTCCTTCTCCTTCTCCTTCTCCTTCTC
>NW_017731379.1:719212-722029 GCF_001890085.2 Hipposideros armiger
GCCGGCCCTAATTTTGCTTTTAATTGCTTGTAAGCTTCATGAGAACAGGGACCATAGCTGTCTTGTTCCCCTAGAGCCTAAGGCATCCAAGGCAGCCAGTACAGTATCTGATATACTGTTGGTGTTCAATAAATATTACAGGTGGGTGGATGGATGGATGGACAGAGAGTGGGTGGATGAATGGTTGGATGCATTAATGTATGTGTAGGTGGATGGACATGTAGATAGATGGGTGAATGAATGATAGATGGATGAATTGACCGAGAGTGGATAGTTGGATGGATGAAAGGGTGGTGAACAGTTGGATAGATGTGTGGGTGAAATGCTAGTAGGCCTTGTGGTAGATCCTTTTGTGTCTATGTTATTTTATTCTCCAGACACTGCCTTGAATCCTCTTTGAACAAAGTGGAGCTTTAAACAAGTAAAATAACTCATCAGCTTTGTGGGTTAAATATTGTTCAAGGTCATCTCTTCTGTAGCTAGAAAGGGCCCAGTCAGGATCCAAATCTCAGTCTGCCTGAGCCAACTCAAAGCTTTCTCCACAACAGCAGCATACTGAAGAGGATGGCCATGCACCCAGGGTACACCCTGCAGCATCTTCTGCGTACCCTTAAGGCTGAACCTCTGGGCCCCATCCCCTGCTCCTGCCTCAAGGAGCATCTTTTCTAATATGTTCTAATTCATTCAGGATCCTTGATGCATCACGTGTTTCTTTTTTTGGACTATTCCAACCAACACCTCCCATCTCTCAGAGATGAACTGACCAGGCTGGGTCATGCAAGGTATGAAGTCCCTCTGACATGAAACCAAACCACACAAGAGAAATGTCCCAGTGAGTTGTCAGCTCTCTGTAACCCGATTCTGTGTTTGCACTTAGAGTCTCGACATACACCCTCCCCCTGACCTGCTCCACCCCACCCTTTATTTCAACTCTTGAGGGTAGTGCCCTTTTGAAGGTCAGGGAACCCTAAGAGAATTTGATGAGAGCTAACATATTCTACTCCATACCCCAAATACACACAAACATAAAATTATGTATACACAGACCCCTGCCTGACTTAATTCATTGTGTTGTAGAATTCACTGTTTTGTGTGTATGTCAACTCTTCATATTCCAGGTATCTGGTATGTAACTGATCCAAAGTGGTTAATTTTGCTCCCATTTTTCTTTATCACTGTCAAAGAATTAAACAATAAGGTACACGCCAGGGCGCCACAAATTTACATAAATAACTATCCTCTGTGAATGTGGTAGGCAGCTCATAAGATGGTTCCCGAGGGTCCTCGCCTCCTAGAATTCATGTCCTTGTCTACTTCCCTCCCCTTGAATGTGGACTGGACCCGGTGACTTTCTTCATTGAGTAGAATCTGGATGTTCCTTCCAAGATTAGGTTACAAAAGACCCTGGCCTCCGTCTTGTTCACCCTCTTTGGCTCGCTTCATCGCTCGCTCTTACGGAAGCCAGCCGTCATTTAATAAACTGCCCTATGGAGAAGGACAGCCTCTGGCCATCAGTCAGTGAGGAATGGAATCCTGCCAATAGCCTCTTGAGTGAGACTGGAAGCAGACCTATCCCCTGTAGAAGTGACTCTAGTCCCAGCTGTAGCGCCAGCCCCAGAGACCCTGGGCCAGGACACTCAATGAGGCCACACCCAGATTCCTGCTCCACAGAAACATGAGATAATAAATGTGTGTTGCTTTCACCACTAAGGTTAAGAGTAATTTATTACACTTGGATAGATAATTAATACAATTATCTGACATCCTACTGAAAACCTGCTCTTTGCCAAAGGTTCTAAGGGAAAAGAGATGAGTAAGACCCACTCCATATCATCTAGATAGTCTCAACCTGCGAGTCAGCTAGTACAAACAGATCATTATAATTCACTTAAATAAATATCATAATAAAGTTATTATACATTGACAGAACAAACAAACAATAAAAGTCTACTGGTCAAGGCAAGTCGCATAGCCAAACACAAAGTTAAGGGGATAGAAAATACACTCCACCTCTAGTAGTGGGACCAATTTGACACAGGATGTAGATTCAGGAAGGGATAAGGAATTAGGGCCAATCATACAATCTACTGCCACGAAAAGACATATTAAGGAAACTTCAATGCATATGACTAAGTGAAAGAAGCCAATCTAAGAAGGGTACATATTGTATGATTCCAATTATATAACATTCTTGAAAAGGTAAAACTATGGAGACAGTAAAAAGACCAGTGGTTGCCAGGGGTTAGGAGGGAGGGAGGGATGAATGGGTATAACATGGAGGATTTTTAGGGCAGTGAAACTATTCTGTATGATATTATAATGGTGGATGCATGTCGCACATCTGTCTAAACCCATTGAACGTACAACACCAAGAGTGAACCCTAATATAAACTGTAGACTCTGGGTGATGAGGATATATCAATGTAGGTTCACTGATTGTAACAAATGTACCCCTCTGGTGCAGGATGTCGATAATGGGGAGACTTTGCATGTGAGGGGGCAGAGGGCATATGGGAAATCTCTGTACCTTCTATTCAGTTTTGCTGTGAACCTAAAGCTGCTCTAAAAAGTAAAGTCTATTAAAAATACAATCTACTGGGCCGGCCAAGTGACGTGTTGGTTAAGAGTTGTCTTGGGGGCCGGTCGAGTGGCGCATTGGTTAAGAGCTGGCTTGGGACTCCAGAGGGCCCCAGTTCGAATCCCACATATGAGGGCCAGTGATACTGCCATCTACAGCTAAGATGCTGAACAACAACTCAACCTGGAGCTGGGCTGCTGTGAGTCGCCAGCGCTGGCATAGGCTGCAGCCCCTGTGGC
>NW_017731379.1:722949-743410 GCF_001890085.2 Hipposideros armiger
AAAGAGAAATTATTCCTGGCTGAGTGAGCCCAGGGAAGTATCTAAAGGCAGGTAACATGGTGCTGACACTGAAGAATAAAACACCCTCTAAGAGAGGAATATAAGAGCATTTTAGACCCAGAAAACAGAATGAGGCCACTAATCAGGGGTGGAACTTGCTCAAAGCTATTAGGACAGTAAATACATCTTAAGGGTCTGCTGGGTAGCCAGGCCCGGGTGCACTGATAGGTAAGTGATGAGTGGGGGTAAGCTCACCTCGTGGAGGGCAGTGTTGGGAGGAAATGGGCATTATTTAAGGAATCTCAAATGTCAAAGATTGAAAGGACTTTTAAGAGAAGGTCAGCCCCTTCATTTTACTTTAGGTCATTTAAAAAAATTAATTGTTTAATAGTAATTTCATATGGTCCAACCTAATACCAAGAGGAGACCTGAGTCCAAGGAAGGAGAGGGCTCTTCCCAGTCACAGAGACAGTGAGGAGTAAAGCCCAGACATGTCCAGTGCCATTTCAAGAGCAAAGAAAGGACAAAGGCAACAATTTTAAGTTTCTTCTGTGAATAGTTCTGATCAGGGTAGGTTTGGTGAGGACCATCGTAGATCTTCAGAAATGCTGATCTTGGAGGATTTCACTGTGTGTACATTGTCAGGCTCCTAGTAAAGAAAGCACTTAATGTTAGCTCCATCATCACTAAAGCAGGTGCATCTGACTTTGTCTTCAAAGACCTTCTGCAGGTAGACATGAGGTGAACAGAGTCTTGGAAAATCCTCGTGGGTAGAGACAGCATCCCCCTTTTATCTGCGGAGTCTACACAATTCCAGGTACAGGGACACTGTTCAGTAATGTTTGTAAACCCAAGGCCGTGGGCCTTTAGCCAATGATCACCCCTCTGCCTCCTGTTCTCGCGGGGTCAGAAGAAGTCCTCAGGTCTTGTTCTGTGACTTTTATTTTTACGTAAAGAGCTTTGGGTAGCAGGAGGTGAGGCAGAGAGGAGGGTGGGGATTGTGTATCTCTCAGGGGGCCCTGAAGTTCAGAGGTGGCTCCACTGAGCCACTTTTTGTGTTGCATTTAGCAAACACAGGTTTTTATAAGGAAAAAAGGGGCAAATCCAGCCCTATGCTGGGGGGATTTGGGAGCAAGCATTAGCCTCCTAAGAGGGTTCATAAGGTTATACTTAGTCTCTCTCTCTCTCTCTCTCTCTCTCTCTCTCTCTCTCTCTCTCTCTCTCACACACACACACACACACACACACACACACACACACACTCATTTCGTACCAAGCACCAGGTTGAGTAAGTCAGAAAGGAGTTGTACCATTGTTCCTTGTTTATGCCTGTTTTTCAAGAGACTGCCCCAGAAAGCCACCTCTCTACCCTTCCCCTACCTGAAAATGAGATTAGAACTTGCCCTTGGTTTTGCCCCAGGACCAGTCCAGCTCAGAATGCTCACAGCAGGGCCATTCAGTCTGCACTAATCATTTCTTCCTATCTCCCCATGAGATTAGAATGCTCTGGGCTCTGGCTCCTGGTACAGCCTGACTGTGTTAGGCCCCGGCACTCCCCGGCCACTGTGAAAAACCCTAGAAAAAAACAGGTCCTGGAAGAAAAGATCTTCTTAAGGAGCTGCAGCCTCAAACTCCTCTTTCATTGAAGTACTTGGCGGAGGCGGGGGCAGGGAGTATAGGGACTGAGTGAACATGGAAGGAGGCAACGCTGCACATTTCAGGAGACCTCTGTCCTAATGGAGGCTGCTTGTGGGGCAACTCGGATGAAGCCCTTGAAAATTCCTCCTCCCCCTAGGCAGATCCCCAGACTAGAACCCCACAATGCCCCAGGCCCTCAGGAGCCTCAATCATCAAATCTCCAAGCCTCCCCTGAAGAAGAGCTTCTCAGTTTCAGCTCCTGATTGCCCAGGAAGAGGAGGCTGCCCACCTTGAAAGTTACCTCCAGAAAAGCTTCAGGTTTGGGGCCCACTTGCCTCTCTCTCTCTCTCTCTCTCTCTCTTCCCAGCTCTTGTTTCAACCAAACAGAGCTCCTCCTGAATGTGGCCTGTAGCACTAAAGCCTCAGAGGGGAGGCTGCTTCTGTGACTCTTTCCAGCTGTCAGAGAAGCCAGCTAAGAATAACTGCACCCGAAATAGCACTTGGGGTGATTTAGGTGTGGCTCAGCCCAGAGGCAGGTGGATGGACTAGATGACTTTTGGGAGTTCCTTCTACTCCTTGGATACCTCATTCATTCAACAAAAATATACTAAGTACCTACTATGTGCCAGGCATTATGCTGGGTACTGGGGATGTTACGATAAGATATTTGGCCCCTGTCCTCATGGAGGTCTGAGCTTAGTGAGTAAGTCACAGCCCTAACTTTTGCCGCCACCATCTCGCCTGCGTCAGTTGAGGTCAATAGATTCTGCCTCTGTGCCATGATCTCTGGCCTAGCTTGGAACACAGTATAGGATATTGACCCACCTCTTCAGTTGCTTCCTTACTAGGTTCTGAATTCTGGAAACAAGAATCATTTCTATATCCCCACAACTTAGCATATTGCCTGGTACATTGTAGATGTAGAATAAATATTTGTTGAATAGTGGATGGATGGGTGGGTGGATGGATGGGTGGATGGATGAGTGGATGATAGATGGATGGACATACCTGTAGATCAATGGATCAAGTACTTTACTTTATGGAGATATTGACTAATAGGGATTTTCTTCTGTCTGCTTTTTTCTTTGAGCCCAGTTTGGTTTGACTTGTATATCAATTTGGGCCATACTAAAATTAAATATAAGATACCTACAGTGAACATTCGAGGGAGAAAAAGGATGACAACTTGATGACATACGTGCCAATGCTCTCACTTCCGCACTCTTTTCTGCTAAGTCCAAACATGCCCTCAGAGTCCTTCTCATCACAGTGTCTAGGACATTGGTAGCCAACCACTGGAGACATTAGTTAAGGTGAAGCTTATTTGCATCCACAACTAGAAGATCAAGCTTGGCAAAGAGAAGCTGTTGGTTAGGTTCCAATAGATCATTGAGCTCAAATGATCAGGCAAAATGCTTCTGAGACAAAATCTTATGATCAAGAAATGTTAACTAAGGGCCGGCCGAGTGGCATGATGGTTAGGGGCTGGCTTGGGACGCCAGAGGGCCCTGGTTCGGATCCCACATTTGAGGGCCAGTAACACTGCCCTCTGCGGCTGGGATGCTGAGCAGCAGCTTGACCTGGAGCTGGGCTGCCGTGGGATGCCAGCGATGGCGTGGGCTGCAGCCCCTGCTGTAGTGGGTTGCCATGGGCTGCCGTGTGTGGCCAGCAGTCAGCCTGAACGGCGAGCGGCCGCGGTGAGCAGCCATCCAGGGGCCGGCGACTGATCTGCCTCGCCCGGGAAGAGCGCGGTGATGGTGCCGACTTGGGCCGGTGGGGCGGCGTCCTCCGCAGCTAGACTGAAGAACAGGGCCACAGCGGCTTGTCTGTTCCCCTTCCCCCAGTTCCCCAGTGCTGTTACCATCCTCCCAATTCCCCCCCAAAAAAGAAATGTTAACTAATACCGATGAACTACAAATACATTAACATTTTCATTCAGATGCTAGTTAATAATTTTTGTTCCGTATACTGATGGATGAATTGCTTACTCATCTCCACAAGAAGCCCCCTGAAATGCCCAAGTTCCCAGGGAATCCCCAAATTTCCAAAGTCAGCCCTAGAGAAGGTCAAACTCTAATTACATCACCACCTCGTCTAGAACCTCCAATAGTGCTCGATCGTCCACATGATAACGCTCCAGCCCCTTAGCAGAGCACTCCAGACCTTCCATGAAGTCCAAGGTGCAGCCACAGAGGACTCCCTGCCAACATGCCACTTCCTGGTACTTGGCCTTCACTCTCCCCTTCCCTAAGAGTGCTCATCCCCCCATCTCTACCTAGTTTAAAGCTGCCCATTCTTGTGAGAACATGGGGGAAATGCTTCTAATTGATGATTCATTTTAACCATGAATGCAAGAATATATGCTTAATATGATAACATATGGCATGACAACAGCGATGGAGAAGCTGTATCCAGGGGGAAAGGCTGGCAAGAAATGCAGCAAAATGCCAAAGAAACTTGTCTTGGTGGTATGGAACCATGAGAGACATTTCGTCTTTATTTTCAAAATGGTTTTTAATATAGTTCTGATGTTCTTATAATGAGATTTTTACACTAAACCAGCATTTACTATAGGATGGTAATTAGGCTACTTTATCAGAGTTCGGTTCAAATGTTATCACCTCCAAGATGCCTTCTCTGACTACCCACCCCCTTGTCCCCATAAGACACAGGACTTCCCCGCTGTGTTCCATAGTCTTTCATTACTGCCTTTGTCAGAGGAGTTATCAGGATCTATACTGAATCATAGATGATTTACGCACACCTGTTTTTAACTTTATGATAAAAGGATATTATTTTTGAACCAATAAATGAAAGAATGGCCATGTTTTCAGTTTGATAGGATATGGAATAAGTCATTACATTCCCATTTTTACTTTCAACTTTTTATGTGACTCCTCTCCATTTCTGCCGCCCCACCCCCAAAATTATTTCAAATCCCAGGCCATTATTTGCAAGCATTTATAGGACCAAAATGTAGGGACCTTCGGGGTGGAAACTGCCCAGATCTAATAAACATTGGCCTTTAAAACAAATAAAATCAACCACTTAGGTAATTCATTTGCAGGAAATATGAAAACCAAGTCTTGGTTGCAAGCCGTGCTCTGATCTGTGGGATTTAAGCATTCAACCAGTTGGGTGAAGAATTAGGTGTGCCCGTGTGACTGACAACAGTAAGAGAATGGGCCTTCGTTCCCGACTGAGACTACAGAATTACCCATCAGACTCACACAGGTACAGCATAATTGGTGTAGACTTATTTGTTTGAACTTGCAAAATGGATTTCTCAAATGTTTGAGCTGGTGCTAGAAGTGTTTTCAAAGTGCCTGTATACTCATCTTAAATACACACATTATTAAGGGATTTTATTTGACGTTTAACAATTTTGTATATTAATATTCCCCTCTTTGCCCTAAATGGCCTAATCCGTCTAAATCCGTAGCATCAAAAATCATTACACAAAAAGAACAAGATGTTGCCAGAGCCACTGTGGCCCGGCATTGAATTTGCGTGAGCTGAGATGATTCAGGCAGATTTATATCCTGTTATTTCCTGAACTCGGAGCAAAACCTCACAGGTTCAAGACTTTGAAAGCATTTGTCTGAGCAATCTCACTTCATCACTTTGAAAGGGATGGAGTTTCTGCCATCTGCTCGAGCAGCGATGCCTTCATGAAAACGAGACATCTCTCTGTCTCTCTCCAGCTGGATATCTGAACCCCAGTGTGAGTCCAAGGCCCATGGCCACTGGGAAGAGGGTTATCGCTACTTAATCTTCCCTCCCATGGAAAATTTTCTTTTACCTCTTGCCTGGGTTTCCATGACATGGAAAGATGCTTGAAGAGAGTGTAAGTGGAACTTTAGATTCTGAAATTATTACTTTGTTCTTCTCGCTACCAAATGACATAAGGGTTGGGAGGGAATCGTGGTTTTTAATCATTTTTGAGTCACACACATATTTGAGAATTTGATGAAAGCTATGTATTCTCTCCCTTGAGAAAGTCAGATATGTGCACACATGCAAAATCTTGCTTGCAAATATAAGCAGCTCACATGGTGAATTACTCATCCATGCGTTTCCCCAGGGTCTATGAACCCCAGTTTAAGTCTGTCTTATGTAAGGAACAAACACTTGCATGGCCCTTTGCTTTACAAGGTCTTTTCAAATCTTTCTTTCATTAGATAACTTAGTAAGGTAGGCACGCATTGTATTTTCATATGAAAAAAGTATTGTCAATCTGGCTTATAAGAAATATACTTTGACTTTCTGCTCTCAAATCTTAATTTTCACCCCCTCCTGATGGGAAACTGCACTTTGAAAATTCAAATTCTATTTCTTTTTTTTTTAAACTAATTTAACACTGATTCCTTTCCTTCCCTATTAAGAATGGAAAGATCACAAAAGGCTGGGGGTAGAATTTAGATGCTGCCTTCTCCAGCTGTTGCTAAGTCATCTCTCTGAGCCTCGGCTTTTTCGTCTGAAGAAGAGGCATGACAACACCTACCTCACACTGGTCCAGGGGATTACATGAGTCAGGCCAGGATTCTCGTCCGAGCCACACCCCCCAGTGGGACATATCAATATCTCCGAACACTTTTCAGTCGACCTATTGTTTCCGTAATACAAACTACAAAGAGTCCAACCTACCAAATCTTCTAGACTGGCGGCGCTTAGCAGAAGATAGAGTGAGCAGGTAGCCGGAGGGTTTTTTAAAAAGGTTTCTTAACTCCTGTGATAACAATGATTTAAAGTGTCTATCCGCAAGTCCGTTTCCCTGTCATCTACTTTTGAATGGGAGGCTATGAGATCAAAGAAACCCAGTTGTTTCATCAAAGATCCCGAGTTATTAATAAATGCTCAGAACAAAAGCGTGGATACTGTCAAATGTTATGCATGAACCTAGCCAAAATTCAGGCCTCTGGCTACCTGGAGGAGCCTACTAGACCACCACTTAGACATTGCCTGACCCCCTTGCTCAAAATAGCTACCCCATCCTTGCTCACTGCATCCCTGCTTTCCACCCAGTGGGTTATTGGCAGCCATGGTCAGGGGTAGAATGACAAGTTGGCATGGCAGACAGGATGAGTTCCTCCTGGCATCTTTGTTCTCAGCCTGAGAGGAAGCAGGCACGGCCACAGCTAGCCTGCCCAGCACTGTTGTGTGACATAGGATAAGATGCCTCCTCTAGGAGGAATAATTAGGAAAGGTGGCTCCCCTAGGCTGCCCAGCTCTGTGGGTACAAGCCTTGGCCATCAGAAGAAGGGCTGGGTTTTAGCCCTTGCTTCCGCCCAGATCTGGTGTTTGTGAGCAGCAAATAGACTGAGTAACCCTGGAGCAAGCCTCCCCTCAGGTCTCAGTCCTTTTCCCAGAGGATTTAGGCCTGAGAGCACAGGTGTCAGCAACCACAAACAAGGAGAAGGGCATATGGCCCTGGGTCTGGGATTAGATATCATCAACCCTGCTTCCCAGAGCTGCTCTCACTGAGTGTCATTTATTTGATTAACAAATACTTAAAGAACCCATTCTCTATGCCAACTACATAGGTTTTCATTGGCTTTTTATATAATCTCAGCAAGATGACAATTACTATTCCCGTTTTATAGAGATGGAAACTGAGGCCCAGTTATTTGCGCAACACCATCCAACTAACAGATGGCAGGGCTTGCATGCAAACTCACTTGTGTCTGACTCCAAAGTCTCACTTGGCCCATCCAAAGCCTTACTTCCATGCTTGTCAAATCTGGCTGCATGTTAGAATCACCCATGGAACTTTAAAATCCTACCAACACACAGGCCTCACCCCAGACATTCAGACTTCATTGGTCTAGGGTGGGATCAAGCATCAAGGTATTTGCTGTTGTTTTACACCCTCCCTAGTGATTCTAATCTGTACTCAAGTTTGAGGACCACGGATTTAGTTGAATGACTCATCCTAGTCAAACTCAACTATTTCCACCCAAATATCTGAAGAGACAGTTGGTCAGTCAGGGAATGAGATTCGATATGGCCTCAGACAAGATTCCCATTTCTAAAATGTAACTCTACTCCCTGTCACTCCTTTGGACCTTGAATTTTTCCAGTGTCCTCCTTTCTAATATTAAATAATACTTGTTATCCTAATGCATCTTAGTGGAGACTAGCTGTAACTTGTATTATCAAGAATGGGGGATTGGAAAAAGGACTGGTTGGGTAGGAAAACACAGGAATAAGAAATTCATGGTAGAGAAGATAGACTAAATAATAATAATATAATAATACATAATAAGAGTAATGAATAATAATAATAGCTAACCTGTATTGAGCACTTATATTCTTGGTCCTGTTCTAAGTACTTCATAAGTATTAACTCAATTACCCTGTAAGGTAGGTATGTCAACCTCCCCTATTTCACAAATGAGGCAACTGAGACATAAAGAAGCAATTAAATAGCTTGCCCAATTTTACCTTGACAGACAACCTGACTCTCCAGTACATCCTTACATTTTGCACTTGACTGTGGCTCCCCGGCCCCACTCAGAGTCTTGTTCCCGAGGTCCCTGGAGCACTGCTTCAGCCTCCTGTAAGTGCAGCTGCTTAGCTCGCCTATGTGCGGCAGTCCCTGCCTGGTCTGCCTAGCCCACTGTGGCCAAGACACATTAGCCACGTGGGGTTAGGGAAGGAGCCTTAGCCTGATGATCACAAGGTCTGGGGTCTCACTGCAGGGCTGCTACTAAGTGGCTGCAAATCCTGGTCAATTTACTTGCCTCTCTGGGCTTAAGTTTCCTTTTTTTTAAATGAAGGCTTTGGGTTGAATCATCCATATAGGCTCTGAGAAGTCCTGCAATAAGGAAATCAGGTTCATCAGGGTTTCCTAAATTAATATGATCACTGTGGTAGATTGCATTATTGTTCCCAATTCTTCACCCCATCGAATATCCACACTCTTTGCTGTGACTTTGCATTTCCTGCCACAGGAGGTGGAGTATATTTCCTTGCCTCATTAACATTGGGCATGGCCATGTGACTTGGTCCAGCCAATGGAATATTAGTGAACATGATGGAGGAAAATGCCTGAAATGTGATTATGGAGGTAGGTTTGCTCCCTTGTTCTTCTATCACCATAAGGACAACATGCCCTGGGGAGCCTTCGGATTCCAGAAAAATAAGAGCCTTGTGGAGCAGGGGCACCCTAGTTACCCCACAGGTATGTCAGCAAAAACAAAACAAACAAAAACCAGTAAGAATAATACATGTTATTGTTAGCAGCTGAGTTTGGGGTTGGTTTGTTACTCAGCATTACTGCAGCAACAGCTGACTGATATAACTACCAAATCATTTCCTAGTTAACATCTATTAAATATTCAATTGAACGAATGCTCCAAGGAATACATTTTAAGAAGTGCTTCTCTGGAAACATCTGAGGTGAGTCAGTTTCCAATTTTCTGCGCCTTCCTTAGCCACACCACACACATCCTTTGGTTAGAATTTAATATAGGTGTCTCATCTCCTTGCACAAACCGGCAGGGCCTTCTCATGATGATCTTTGTATCCTCACTGTGGATAAGAACTGTGGACAAGATAATCTCTAAGTATCTCTCCATCTTCAACATCTTAGAATTAAGCAGCCAGCACCCCTCCTTCAATAAACCATCTGGGGAGACTGGGAGCCAGTGCCATACTCTGTGCCACCCTCCCCATGTCCGCTCTTAATTTCTGGTCTCATTTCATCTGTTAATTCAGCCACCATTTACTGGGCTCTTGTTAACTGATGGCCGTTGTGGACATTACAAAGATGAGCAGGACACATTCTCCGCTGTCAATTAGTTGCTGCCAGTCTAACTGACACTGAGATTTGAGGCTCAAAGTCCGTAGACAGAGACACACAGGGGAGGGTCAGTCACCCAAGGTTTCCAAGCAGGAGGTGGCATAGCCAACAAACCCTGGACCTTTGCGGCGCTGTCTATTGCTCTGTCCTCTGGAGTCTAAATCATAAACCATCCTGTCTTGAATGAAAATCCAAGCAAGTCAGCCTGTTACAGCACTGAGCTTTAACTAATTAAGCATCCCCCACCCTCCCTTCCCAGGCAACTCTGAAGGCTCTTCAAGCAAATTTTGGGGCTTTCCTAGAGGGGGCCAGACTCTTGTCACTCGAGCAATATCCTTTCACACCCTCTAGTGGTTAGAGGGCAACCTGGCATCCTGGAGGAGCGAGGTGACTCCCCTGGGCCTATAAAGTAAGCCTGTTACACTAAACAAGGGCCTTTGGGAAAGCAATTTGGCCACAAGTATCAAAAGCCATAAACACAATCCTACCCTTTAACCCAGTAATTCCACTTCTGGGACTCTACTCCAAGGTGATAATCCAAAAATGGGGGAAAGTCTGTTAGCACAATGATGTTCAGTGCCTCATTGTTTATAATATCTAAAATTAGTAAATATCCTAAATGACCAAAAATAGGGAAATGGTTAAGCATATTATGACCCATCCACCCCAAAGAGTAAGCATTATAAAGGCACTTAAAATGATGGGAAGAGGCATGGTAAAATAGCAGAAATATGAATATTGAAATCAGAGGAACCAATCTAGTATCCATCAGCTGGTTATTGTTGACTAGCTGCTGAAGTTCTATGATCCTCAGTTTCTCGACCTGTAAAATGGAGTTAATGACAACCACCTTGCAATCTGGAAAGATTAGATGAGAGACTGTGTGTAGAGCCCCTGACACCATGTCTGTGCCACAACAGGATATGCAATCGATGGAGCTGTTAGTAGTAGTAGTAGTAGTAGTAGTAGTAGTAGTAGTACTAAGTTTTAAAATTATGTTACAACAAGGAAAATGCATCTGAAATCATGATAAGAAAAAAAAGCAGGATGCAAAGTTGTATGGTCACTATGATTATCGCATTTATGCAAAAAAAGGAAGGAAGGAAGGAAGGAAGGAAGGAAGGAAGGAAGGAAGGAAGGAAGGAAGGAAGGAAGAGAGGGAGGGAGGGAGGAAGGGAGGAAAGAAGGTGCTTAGGGAGAAAAATTCTGAAAGATATACTTGTACGTCAAATGATGACAAAGTTTTTTTTTTCCCCTTTCTTTTTTCAGCAAACATTTCTTGAGTAGGATATACTCCTGACTGAATATGCATTGGAGATCCAAAGATTAAAGAAAGCACCTTAAGGAGCTCACAGTCCACTAGGTGAGACAGTTAAGAGCTGACTCTTGAAGACTGTGCACCTTTTCCACCCTTCTAAGAACAGCGACAACTTACTTGGGGGAGTTGAATTTCATGACACTCACCCAGCTCCACTCTAAGTAAGGTCTTCAGAAGTGATTGACAAGGAGAGTTGAGAGCAGGTCAATGGAGACACTGAGCACTGGCTTTTGCTGTCCCCCACACCCAACCTAAGCTTGCAGAGCCTTCAGTTCTTCCTATACAGGGAAGTGCCCAACTTAAAGAAGGCATAGATAGTGACATGTAAAATCAGTACCATGTGAGTGACTTGAGGCCATTTCCTTTCTCTCGCACTATTTTAGCTACTTAGAATTTTCCAGCGGGGATCACAAGTGTCAAGTAAACTATTACATACTTAGCAAGGTTTTACTCCCCTGGCTGTCCTAGCACTGCTAGCATCTTTGACTCTACCCTAAATGCAATAGATGCAATTAGAGGTTTACAAGGTCTCCAGCCTGGGATACACAGGAGTCGTGAAGCCAGAATTCTCACTGGCTCTTGCTCATGAGGGCGGTCATCGAAACTGCACCTTCATTCAACTTCCCTCTGTAGGCCAAGTGGTTAGAGACATAAGGGTCTCATAAATATCTCTCGCTTTCTCCTATTTTCATTTAACCTCTAGGTTTCCAGGTCATAAGAGTAGGACCTGAACAACCTAGGGTGCTCAGAGAATCCAGATACCAATGTAACTGCCCATCACATTCCTTGGAGAGCTCACCAACCCCCAAATCCTTCTGTCCACCTCAGAGAAGTCTCTCTGTTCCAGTTACTATTGCTACATAAGAAAGCTTGGTGGTATAAAAAAAAAATAAATTCAATCATTTCATTATACCCATGGATTCGCTTAGCCAGAAATTTGAAATGGGCACAGTGCAGTGCCTGACTCTGCTCCAGGATGCCTACGGCCTCAGCTGGGAAGATTTATGCTGAAGCTGACTTAATTCCTGGGGGCTGGAATCATCTTAAAGCTCACTCACTCAAATGCCTGGTAGTTGAGGCAGGCGGTAGGCTGAGACCTCAGCAGCGACTATCAGCAGAAACACCGACACGTAGCCTCTCATGTGGCTACTTGGGCTTCCTCACATCATGGTCGCCGGGTCAAGAGTGAGCCTCCCAAAAGAGCCAAACCTTGAAAGTCACATACCATCACCTCTGCTTTAGTCACTCACAACCCTCCCAGATTCAAGGGGAGGGACTATAGACCATGACTCTTTCTGGGAGAAGCCTCAGTCACCTTCCAAGACAAGCACGTGAGATGGAAGATGCAACCATTTTTGGAAAATGCAAATTTGCCACACTCTCCCTTTCCATTGGAATCAAAGAGAAGATGTACCTTTTCGGCCCAATGATATTTTATGCTGAGTCACAAGACATAGCTGTCTCGAGGCCACTGCTATCCTGAAGAGTGAATCACTCTTATTTTCTTCCCTCTTCTTACAGCTCCCATCCCCAGAAGACTGTGGAACTTGTTCTGAGGGAACCAAGCCAGGAGCCTGAGTATCGCTAACATTCCCTGAACTGTTTCCAACAATCAGCTACACATGAAGTTGGGGCGTCCTCTCCCCCCAGGCTGCTCTCCTCCACATCTAGTACAATGTCTTAGGAGGACAAGCTGAACTTTTCTTTTAATAATAGCCAAGAGGTCTTAGTCCAAGGGCTAATTGTCAGTCCCCAACTGTTCAGTCACATAGACTTTCTCATCAAGACAAAACAAAATAAACACCCTAATAAATTCACCTGGCCAGCCTCCCAAGGTATACCAGGTATGTATAAGTTGGCTGAAACTCAAACCTGTACAATAGGAGTTAAGTGAGAAGAAAAAAGCTCTGAGGATGTGGTGACATAAAACCCTAAAGATGGCTTTGGTATATATCATTCTGAAATCCCAAATTAGAAAGGAGTTGTTTGACAGATACAAGTAGGCCCCATTTTAAGGAAACTCAGTTGGCAGTAATCTAAGGTCTAACAACAAATTTTTAAAATGCAAGAGTACTTCTTCACTTTCTAACAAAGATGATGCTTTATATTAAAGGAACTTCTTTGATGGACTTAAGTCGGTTTCTAGATTGGTAGCAACTAAGAGGCAGAAAAATATAAAACTAAGGATTTAGGCCCACGGCCAATCAAAGAACAATCACAAATCAGGACCAATTTCTGAAGCTGTAACATCCAGAACTATGAAAGCAGGGTTTGCTTTACACACATGCATAGACTTTGTTTTTTTTAATTTTATTTCTTAAATTGTTTTTATTACTCAAAAAAGCTCCATTTTTGGTTTTTTTATTTAGCTTTCTGATTCTGTGCTTGTGCCTTCAACACTTTCACAACAATTTTCTGCTCCTCGATAAGGAAAGCACTCTTGATCCTGTCACAACCCTGCTGACATGTTTTTTCATTTTAGATAACTTCATTAGAACATTAGGTCTCACAGCACGCACTCTGCGAAGTCAGCCTGGGCACACGCCACATGCAGATTTTGGTGCGTTCCCAACCATCTTGGTATAAAGGTAAACAGTTCTATTACCAGGGGTTCGGGACAGCCTAGTTTTGTTAGAGGCTGTATTGTAGGACAGCCTCCGACAGTATGTCAAACGCTGGACCATCCTGAATGCCTGTAGACACCATTCCTGCTACACATGCATAGACTTTAAATGGCAAACCTAGAATCCGTTCATTGTATAAAAGTCAAGTATTCCTATGACGTGGACCTAAGGCTGCATTCCAGGCTGGAGGAGTAACATGAATAAATGCACAGAGACAACAAAACAAGTATGGCATGTTTATGGGATGTGGAGGAGACAGGCCTGCCTGGAGAAGAGGGTGTGTGTCAGGAAGCAGAAGAAAATAAAATTGGCCAGGGTAGGGTGGGGCCATTTTAGCAGGCTTTGAAAGCTACACTGAGGCGTTTGAACTTGAATTGTCAGACAATAGAGAGCTTCCAAGGGCTTTTCCCCCAAGAGTCGCATGATCAGGGAGGAGTTTTAGGATAATGAATCTCTTAGGGGTATCTGAGGATGGAGTGGAGACAGGGACAGCAGCTAGGGGATTGTCACAGCCATGAAACTGTGAGGGGAGGAGGGCCTGAGCCAGGGAAAGGCAAAAGGACCTGATGGTCTGTTTCCACATAAAGGGTATTTTTAAAGGAAGAGAGCCCAGATTTTACTGCAAGTCTTCCCACCTTTGGAACAGTGGTGCCTCTATTTCTTACTATTTCTTCAGAGTTATCTCTTCTTAGATCTTAAGTCCCTCTCCAGTTATTTTTCCAGCTTCTAAAGATCCATGTTATCAGGTTAGCAAACAGGATGGGTTAAATCCAAAGTTGTTCAAGTTATAATCAAAGATTAATGGGGACTAGAAATTATTTTTAGCAAACCTATGGGTTCTTAAGCCTCCAAGAGCAGGGTCATCTTTCATACTGGAGCCCCAAGAAGGTCATGTTTCAATGACATACCAAAAAAATCAAGTCCCCATACCTTGGGGACTGCCTTCAGAGTCTACAATATATCTATCTGAAACTCAGTATCTTCTTTTAACAGTGTAATTAATTTTTTTTAAAGAAATGGTCACAGGTCAAGTCTGGTAGAGAATAAGATGTTCACTCGAGCTGGGCAATGGCTCTTTGGGCTAAGATGAACAACAACAACAACAACAACAAAGTGAGGCTTCAAAGAAATGCATTGAGATAAAGTGAGAGCGTTTCCTTATTATCTTTGGAAACTCTATAGTGATGTTCCATTCTTCATTTATTTATTTAGTTGTGGCTTTCCTCATTTTGTCTTGATCAGTATTGCCAGTTCGTCTTACTTTTGAAGTAGTCTCAAAGATCTAGCTTGGAGGTACAGGGGACAAAAACATGAAAAGAGAAAAAAAATGCAATTGGTCTCCTGTATAATTTGTCATGGGAAGTTTCCAGAGAGAAGTTGCAATAAAAGTTTTGAGTAAGGGTAGGAGTTCAATTTGACAAACACTAAGTAAAGACTCTGCAAAGATATGTCATTGTTTGAATCAACAGGATTGAGATGCAGGTAAAAATTACAAGACTCCCTGTCCTCAAGCTCATAACCCATGAACTACTGAACAGACTTCTATGTTAGCTACTTTTACAGAGAAAACGTTCACTTAAATGTCTAATTCCTATTTTTCATTTTCTACCCTTGTGACAGAGATGTTAAATTCTCACTAAACAGCCACATGCTCCTCCACCTTTCCCAGATTCCCTTTCAGTTAGATTGGAGCCATGTGACTAGTTCTGACCAATGGGATGTAGAGATTCGCTCAACTCCTATTGGGATGTTGGGGGGATGGGAGAGATAAACCTTGATAGGGTTAAGCCAATGAGTGTGGGGGCTTTATTTGTTACCATAACTTAGCTTTCTCGCTTCAAATTCTGAAATAGCTACACAGAGGATGGTAATGATTAATTTGGGGGTAGTGGAAAGGTCAGGGGCTGTAGAGTAGCCCCAACTTGGTTGAAGCTAGTGACAGGCTGCCTCTCAGTCATTTGCAGTGTACGAATCCCAGAAGAAATCAATCCTCTTCCTTCTGTGAAAACAGACCTACTGGTCCTAGAGACAGGCAAAGAGAATGTGTGGCCTCCTTTGGAGTTTCCCACAGACTGACCACAGACTAACCACAGACTGCTTGAGTTTTCATACAACAGAAGGGGGGGTAAACCCTTTATCCCATCTGCTCTGTCACATCCAAAAAGGACTTTCAAGAAAATAAATTATGCCATTTCTGCCTTTAAAACACAGATATGAGCAATGGGTAAATAAACTGTGGTACATCCAGACAAAGGATTAATCAGCACTAAACAGAACTGAACTATCAAGCCAGGAAAAGACAAGGAGGAACCTTAAGTTCATATGACTAAGTGAAAAAAGCCAATCTGAGAAGCCTACATACCGTATGATTCTCACCACGTGACATTCTGGGAAAGGCAAAACTATGGAGACAATAAAAAAATCAGTGGTCACGGGGTTGTGGGGGAGATGGCTAGACAGAGCACAGAGGATTTTTAGGGCAGTGAGAATATTCTGTATGATATTACAATGGTGGATGCATGTCGTTATACATTTGTCCAGACCCATAGAATGCACAAGACAAAGAATGAACCCTGAGGTAAACTGTGGACTTTGGGTGATGATGTGTCAATGGAGGCTCATCATTGTAAGACATGTGACCCTCTGGTGGGGGATGGGGATACTGGAGGAGGCTGTACACACGTGGGGGCAGGGGCACATGAGAAATCTCGGTGCCTTCATCTCAATTTGGTTGTAAACCTAAAAGTGCTCTAAAAAATAAAGTCTTCGTTTAAAAAATATAATAGATTAATACTACCTTCTTTAATATAACTTCTTTAGTTATATAATATAACTAAAGAGTCAGGGAAAGTCCTTTGTTAACCCCTTTCCACTGCTCATACGCTACTTAACCACACTGCACCATCTTTTTGTATCCTTCCAGGCTGTTTTGTGCATTTACATACATATAAAGGAACATAGTTTTGCTTTGGGCCTTTGGTATATTTTTGGTCTTAAAACACACATTGGCCAAATAGCAGGTATTGTTCTGCGCTGTTTTCTTGGTTGTTTCTTTGGATTCTTTTTTATTTTATTTTATTTTTTTTTGACTTTTTGACTTTTGATATTTTTCAACAAGTTTGACCAACTTAATGCCTTTTCATTGCTACATTGTTCTCTATAGTATGAAGTTACCATAATTTATATAATCATCTCCCTATTGATGGATATACCAGGTGTTTTGCAGCTGTAATGGACATGCTTGAAATGCCTCTTGGTGCACACAGGCCAGCATCTCTCTAGGATGGGTACCTGGAAGGGGACTATCTGGGTCAAAGGGTATGCATATTTTTAGTTTTAATAGACACAGCCAGGGAGTGACCGGTTAGCTCAGTTGGTTAGGGCATCTTGCTGATAACACCAAGGTTGCCAGTTCAATCCCTGCATGGGCCACGGATGAGATGCACCCTCCTTAAATGAGTCAACTTATGTCATTGTAGCATGAAAGCAATGTGTAACCAATGACCATGGCTGTTCCCCAATAAAAACAATGTTCTTAAATGTTATAAAACTTAAAAAATAAAAAAATAGACACAGCCAAATTTTCTCCAAAGAAGCCATACCAACTTACATTCACACCAGTAGTACATAAGTTTCTCTCCTTTTTGCACTATTTTTTCCTGATGAGCGTGATGACATAGATTGAAGCATCTTGATGATAATGAACATATAATATTTACTTATTATGAGGGCACTTCATGCAATTGCCTGATTATAGAGAAGGATGAACCCCTACTCATGCCAGCAAATTCCACCATTGCACCCATTAGCTCACAGGCCCTTGGCCCATCAGGCAGACCTCTTTCAATACTAACAGGGGAGCTTTTTATTTCTTTTAGTGAACAGTGGCCTCTAGCTCTGCATTGCATCTTTGACAGTCCTAATGCCTAGGTCATATCACCCAGGAAGCCAGCGGGACTTGGGTAGGAGAGTGGGGCACTTATCTCAGGGGCCCTAAAAAACTTAGCAATCAAGATAAATAGGATTGCATGCAATATTTTTAAAAATAAAAATTAATGCAAAAAAAAACCTCATGATGAACAGAATATCAACATTTCAAATAAAGACAGAATCGGTATTACTGATTTTTCCATTTGCCTCAGGTTTCAATACAGCACAGAGCAGCCATCACTCTGGGGGACTTTTTCTCTCTCTCACTCTCTCTCTCTCTCTCTCTCTCTCTCTCTCTCTGTCACACACACACACACACACACACACACACACACACACACACACACCCTAAAATCCCTGCCTGTGTGACTTTAGGGAAATTGCTGAATCTCTCTGAGACTCAGTTTCACCATTTGTGTGTTGTCAAGGGTTAAAATACATAATAGAATAATAAATATAATACTATTTAATATAATATATAATATAATATAGTAAATATAACATAATATAATAATAAAATACGTAAAATAGTTAATCTTCAAGAAACATCTACCACCACCTGTAGTACCAGTGCTATTATTAGGCACCTAGGCAGCCTTGCTGGTTGCTGGTTCTGCTTTCATCCTTGAGCCTGGTTTGGTCTCTTACCTTTATCCTGGTGATCACATGACTTCTATATAGACTCAAGATTCCTAATAAGAAGAATGAAAATTTACTGGGCACTTACTTTGAACTATGCTCTCAGATGGGCACTCTCATGCATTATTTCAGTTATTTTGCACAATAATCCTTTGAGATACCGTGATGAGAAAACTGAAGCTCAGAGAGGTTAAGTGATGTGCCCAAGGTCACAGAGCAAGCCGGTGGCCAAGCTCAGCTTTGGACTCAGGTCTCTTCATGTACAAATATATGGTCCAATGTTTACCTCCTTCTGGGCAATGTCGGTATGAAAAAGGAAAGAGCCTACTAGTTCTGAATATCAACCTGAGAGGAAATTCTCCCTTGAATTTCTACCTATCATCCAAACTAAAAATAGCAAGTTTGGTTCCTGACTCAGCCCAGAGTGATTGTCTTCAGAGGGGTGTTGCTTCTCTTGCCCGAGCCCCCAGAAAAACCATGATTCCCTCTCCTGGAGGCAGACCTACTGCCCTTTCCTCTCCCTACTGCCTCCCAGCCTCCCAGCTCCCCACACCACTCACCCCACCCAGGTGGCATCCCCTTAGCCTTCCTGACATCAAGTAGGACAACAAAACAACACAATTCCATTCACCTTTACCCTGTCCCACTTTTAGGTCAGTTCCCCCTTTCTTTGGGCCTTTCTAACCTCGCTATCCAGGCTGCTATGCACATAAAGGAAGGCAGAGGGTGGGGAGTCGGCAGTGCAAAGTGGGGGTTTCCGGAAGTGGTCTTGGCTCCTACACTTAGAACCTTTGGACACCTCCAGGGGCTCAGCAGCCGCACTCTGCTCTGCTTGGTCCCAGGGTTGAAGGCCACCTGACGGCACCAGGCCAGGCCTTGGTGGCAAGTGAACTCCTGGGGGAAATCTCCCTTCCCAGAGGGTCACGCCATTGTCAGATTCCATTCCTGGAATCTGCTCCTGCCTCCTTGGTCCTTCTCCCAGCTCAACTTCCCGAACAGTGTCTGTCATCACTGGGAGAATCACAGCTAGCTGTCTCCATGAATCACAAATCACCTTCCTGTCATCGCTTAGCAGGGGTGGGGGGGCCTAGGGAGGGGCAGGAATCAGTAACCCATTTTCTGTCAGCCCTCCCCTCCTCACTCCCGTCACCACCCAGGGCTCTCAGGAGCCTTAGCAGGCTAAGCTCACACAAAATGTCATTTGTCCAGCCCGCCAGAAGATCTTAGCATTGATATGCCCTCTAGTGGATTTTTAAAAACAACAAAACACAGCAGAGTCACACCCACACCAAACAATGATCGATTAACTCTGCTATGTCTACAAAGCCCCAATGTCAGAGATGCCATCCAAGAAAGCCAGTCACTCAGCCAAGCAAACTTCCACATCCTGACCAGTAGCCTGGCTGTTTGGGGCCAGTCATTGCCAATAACACGAAGTACTTCCCCAGGAACTGATTGTATTGGTCCAAGCTGGAAATGGGGACCCTTCCCACCTCATGCCCCAAGCCTCCTCTGCCTGGAGAGCTTATAACACTCAAGATTCAGCTTCAGTATCTCCTTTCATCACCACCTCTCCTAGCCACCCCCAACCCTTTCCCCAGTAGAAATGACACTTTGTGCTCAGTCCTCTTTTCACTACCCCATGTCACCTAGTATGAGCTTCTAGCAGGGTTTCTATACTTGTGGGTGAGCTTCCTTTTATTGTCCATCGCAGGGTTTCTCACCCTCAGCACCATTGACAGTTTGGTCCAGGTAACCCTTTGCATCCGGTGCACTGTAGGATGTTTAGCAGCATCTGGTCTCTACTCACTAGATGCCAATAGCACTCTTCCATTGTGACAACCAAAAATGTCTTCAGACATTGCCAAATGTCCCTGGGGGTGAGGGTGGGGGAACAGCAAAATGGTCTCTGGTTAGGACCCATCGGTCTATCTGTAGTTTTGTGGATCTGGGGTAGGATTTGGGGGTGCAGGAAGTCCTCCGCCCTACCTAGGAGATCAGGGATTAGTCATTCATGTCTCTGAGGTAGAAGATCTTTTAGCTTCCAAATGTCTTATGAAAGTGTCTCCTCCCCGGGCAGGATCAGTCCCACAGGCTGCCGCATGTCACCTTACCTGCAAGATAAGGCGAGGCATGTGGGATGTGAGGCTGAGAATGTGAAAGGGGTCAGGGCAGAAAGAGGGGTGCTGGAAAAGGCGCGGAGGAAAGGAAAGCGGAGGCTGCTGGCTCTGCGTCCCATGCGTTGTATCAGGCACTCTACCTATCTTCTATTTCACTTCAGCCTTAGGGTCCTGATAATAAACGCAAACAACGTGGGGA
Organism: Hipposideros armiger; assembly: GCF_001890085.2. NCBI lineage: Eukaryota > Metazoa > Chordata > Mammalia > Chiroptera > Hipposideridae > Hipposideros > Hipposideros armiger. Next base: position 743,222 of record NW_017731379.1, read on the forward strand.
CCTGCTATACACAGTCATGTTGGTAAGCACTTTACACAGGTTACCCCTGAGAGAGAAGTATGTTTCCCCATTTTACAGATGAGAAAAGGAAGACATAGGGAAGGTCAGTCACTTGCCCAAGGAGCCAGCGCCAAAACCCCATGTGTCCTCTGTCTCCCTGCAATGTGACTCCGGAATTTTTTTTTTTTT
>NW_017731379.1:747616-753344 GCF_001890085.2 Hipposideros armiger
CAACTAAGACTGAACTCAGCACTTTGAGCTGAGCTGTCACCCGGATGTCTCAGTGGATAGAGCACGTGCTCTTAACAACAAGGCTGCTGGTTTGACTCCCACATGGGATGGTGGCTATGCCCACCCGCAACTAAGATTGTAACACAGCACCTTGAGCTTAGAGGCCACAAGCTGCCGACGGGAAGCCAGATGGCGACTGGTGCCCTCCACAATGAAGATTGAAGAACAGCAACTTGGCTGGTCCCCTTCCCCAATTCCTCAACACTGTTACCCTCCCCCCAATTCTCCAATAAAATCTTTAAAAAAGAAAAAACTTTCCCACCTTCATCTCAATCTCTCATCGCCCTGCTCTTTGCAAGAGAAGAGTGGGGATGATAGATTAGTAGATAAACTAATTCCTGTAACTGGCTTAGCTAGGGATCTCCTTTTAGGTTATAGAAGACTACCCCTATTCTACAGCTAACATATACAGAAGGTCAATTCCTAGGAACCCCAGAGAGAGGAAAGAATCATATTTGGGGTTGGGGGCAGGTGGCTGTGTGTGTGTGTGTGTGGGGGGGTGATTGGCAAGCCTTTCACATGCTTCAGCCAGGGCAGACACCTGGCCTTTGCAAAGGTGAAATCCTTTTCCTGCACACCATCCATTTCTTCTCCCTTTACTCTGTCACCTGTCATTTTCCTCTCCTTAACATTTAGTGATGGGTAAACCCCAAGGTATAGAAGGGTAACCCTCTGGTCTGAATTAGTTCATTGTGGACCTGGCGTCATGAACCCGCCATTGTTCCAGAGATCGGTAAGGGGAACCTGGGGAATTCTGAGGAGTCCCCAGAGGCCACTTGAAGGTCAAATTAGAGGTCAATAAGTAACCTAGTTCACTGCAGGAATCATCCAAAAAACATTAACCCTCTTGCCCCAAACCACGTTTTTTCCACACATCCCTTCTGATTCATCAGCATTTGCTCTCTGACTCACCAGGTCTGTGTTGTCCTTAATTGTATCCTGCAATGGTGATGAAATATCAGCGTCTTTATTGTTTCATTATGTTCCCACTGGTCAGGAGTGCCCTGTTTATACCACAGAGCTCAAGGGGCAGCCAGTAACAGAACGCCTCCCTGTTATCTCTCTCTCACTCACACACACACACACACACACACACACACACACACACACACACTCCCTCTGGTGACTTCTCATTGCCTCGGGATAGAACCCAAACTCCTTAACCTGACTTATGAGGGGCTCTAAAGTCCAACCTGCCTGGTGTCCAGCTTCGTCTCTGGCCCCCTCTCATATCAAGACAAGCGGCTATTCCCTCAGTTCCTTAAATGCTCCATATTCTCTCTTCCACAGCCAGTATTCATACTACTCCCTCTCTACCCCTTTCTCCTCAACCTGCAGCTCTCCGTTTAGAAGGCCCTTTCCAGGGCAGCATTCCCTGGCTCTTAGATGATGCTAGTTATCTCTGTTTTACGTGTTCTTTGCACGTTGCACTTCCCTCTGCATGTGTTACTGTAATTACTTGGTTAATAGTTGGCTGCCCTCTCCCCACACTGGAAGCTCGGTGAGGGCAGGACTCATGTGACTTCTCCATCCTGGCATGCCCAGGGCACAGCATCACGCTTGGCACATAGAGCCCAGCACGAAGGAATGAGGCTGAGGGAGGAATGTCACCTCTGAGTGGGGTCAGCAACTTCTCTCTTCGTCTCCGAACACCACCAGCACGGATAAGCAACACCAACAAGGCCCCTGGTACTGACAGGGTAGAAAAGAAAAGGCCATCTAGGGAAAAGAAAGACGACGATGGAGAAAGGTAAATGAAGAAGCAGGAAAAGGGATGTGTGCAGGGCACCCTGCTTCCCAAACTGCGGTGCATGTGGCCCCGAGGTTCATGCCAGTATGCCAAGATTAATTAAACCCACAGAAAAAACAGGGCATGTTGTAGAGAGTCAAATTTACTTGATGGTATGCCATTTCAACATTATTTTTATGTTAAAAGAGATTTATTACAGAGTCAGATGAAAACCCCATATTAATTTTTAAGGAAAAATAATGAGACTTCAAAGACACTTCCAGTGTTTGTGGTGCGATCTTGGCACTACCCCTCTCCCCCACCATCCTCCATGGAGAGTCCCCATTTCAAGCTTTTTCCTTCTAGTTCTTTGGTTGAAAAGTCTAAAAAGCCCTGAGATAAGGTCTGGGCTTCCTCGCAATATGGTGACTAGATTCCAAGATGAAGAATCCCAAGAGAGAGCCAGGCAAAGCCATGTTACCTTTTATGACCTAGGCTCGGAGCATCACTTCCTCTGTATTCTATTCATAAGGAATCTCTAAGGCCCTTCCAAGGTCCCTTGAAAGCCAGGTATTTGCCAAAGATATAATTAGGAAAGACCATTCTACTTTCAGATCTTATGCCACGTTCCTTGACAATGCTCAGTCAGTCTCAGTGTACCATTCTACAGACTAGGTACAATGACAGTTTCTTTTGTGAAGAACTCATGTCAAGCCTCAACTTAGCCAAGACGCTAGCAGGCAACATATATGTACAATTCTCCCTTGGTATTGAAGGAGGTTGGTTCCAGGAGCCCCGCAGTTACCCACATCTGCAGATGTTCGAGTCCCTTATATACAATGGGGTAGAACGATGCCTATAGTCAGCCTTCTGCATCCGTGGGTTCCCAACCACCGATCAAAAATGCTTTTTTTGATCCTTGGTTGGTTGAATTCACAAATGCAAAAGCCCAGGGATACAGAGGACTGACTATATATTTATTGTAAAAAAAAATCCACATAAAAGTGGACCTGTGCAGTTCAAATCCATGTTGTCCAAGGGCCAATTTGTTCTAGACACCACGCACACATAATGGATTATTGCCTCCAACACTTAGCAGTAATCCCGTGATTCCCACCATTTTACAGATGAGGACAAACTACAGTTTAGAGAAATTAAGTGATCTGCTCAAGATCACACACAACAGTGAGTGACTAAGTAGTGACACAGGGATACAGTCCCAGAAAATAGACCCAGGACGTGTACCCTGCTCCCGAACTCTGCTGCCTAAAAGCATGGGGACACTTGTTGAATGGCTCCTCTATATCCAACTGCTGGGGGCTTTCACCCCCACATGCATGGCAACCCACTCCATCCTGGAGGAACCCAGAATAACTGCTAGCAAATCTCACCTTTGCTTGTAAGCTCTGGAAGAGAGACAGTGAGGCAGTTTCATGGCCCTTTGGCTCAGTGAGTAAACATGCTCCCTTCCCTCTCCCAGGAGCCACTGCAGATTATAAGCACATTCAGGAACCACATGTCCCAGGTGACAAANCAACCACAAGCTTTGCTGGACCCCGAAGCCATGTGGAGATCCAGGGCTCCAGAAAAGACTCGCTGCTTCCTTAAAATAGTTTTACTGTCAGAGAGCTTGCCACCTCTCTGACCATTGAAACTTGGTTGGGACCACTTTATTTTGCTCTTAGGGAAATAGGGGTGACATGACAGTGTTTCCCTTCTGAAGGCCATGAACTTCTTAGGAAATTGTTCTCTCTTCTGCCAGCAATCAGATCTGCATACAATGAGACCCCAAGTCCTATTATTCCCTTGTGGCAGAATACATGTATAACTGGGGAAAAGGGACTTTCAAGCGTCAATCCACTAAAATAGTGAGGATCGGAGCCAAGGTGATTTGCAGAACCTAGGAATAGATTTAGGGCAGGCTGGCATAATTTCTAAGAACCCGCAACTCTGTTTTAACAGGATTGCATAACAAGGTTATATAATATTGTGGTTTTTCAATGCCCTTAATTCTGTGAACTGCCCTGCCGCCCCACCTATAGCTAATGCCTCCAGCCCTGTTCTAACCCAAGCCTAGTATCTCCAGAGCCATCTTTTTAAAGCCAATTCAAATGTCACCTCCACTATTGTCCTGGAGGAAGTAGTTCCGACTAACTCCACAGTGCCTCAGCAATTACATGACTTTGCCAGTGTGGCTATAACCAAGTGTCATAGACTGGGTGGCTTAAACAACAGAAATAGGTTTCCTCACTGTTCCGGAGGCCAGAAGCCCGAGATCAAGATGGTGGCAGGGTTGGTTTCCTCCAAGGCCTCTCTCTTTGACTTGTAGATGGCCATCTTCTCCCTGTGTCTTCACATAGCCTTTTTTCTGGGGGTGCCTGTGTCCCAATCTCCTCTTTTCATGAGGATATCAGTCATTGTGGATTAGGATCCACCCATATCACCTCATTTTACCTTCATTACTGGAATGGAAATCCAGGAAGGGCAGAGATTTGTGCCTGGTACATGACAGGGATGCAATAACTATTATTTGGATGGATGGATGGATGGATGGATGGATGGATGGATGGATGGATGGATGGATGAAAGAATTCATCTCTTGAGAAACTTATCACCTTGTATCCTATAGTGTGGTGTGGTCATTTCTGGACATAATGCACCTCTACCATCTGGAAGATGCTTTCATGCCGGGCTCTTGTCTGCTGCTTCTAGGTAGCCCTCACAGCCCTCATACTGAACCTTGGTCAGGTGAACTAGCAGAAGTTCAGAACTTGGGCTGCACTTGGCTCCTTTGCTAGTTACTAGCCCACTGCCTCCGAGCCATTCATTTAATCCCTGTAAGCCTTGGCTTCCTTCTGTGAAACTGACACAAACCCAGTCTCACAGGGTCCTTCAGAGGTCTGGCTGAGAGGTCTTTTGTAAACTCTCAAGTGTTTTACAAATGTTAGCTGTCATTCTCAAGTGTTTTGTAACGGGTACTTTTTCCAGTTACTGTGGCTGCATAATGAATTACCCCCCAAAACTTAGTGTCTCAAAACAATAATGACATTATTTTGCTCACAAATCTGCAATCTGTCAGGACTCAGCAGGGGTAGTTCATCTCTGCTCCACTCGGTGTCTGCTGGGACAGCTCCAAGGAGTGTATGGAGCCCCACTCTCTCACAGGTCTGCCGGTTGATGCTAGCTGTCAGCCGTAACATCCCCACGTAGCATCTCCACTGGGCCTGGGCTTCTTGCAACATGGTGACTTAAGTCTAATTTAATGGAGCATCCTGAGAGAGACACAGGCAAAGCCATATTGCCTTTTATGACCTGGACTTGTGGCGTCACTTCTCTGTATTCTGTTAATTAAGCACTGGCAAAGGCTCAAGGGTGAAGGAACTAGACTCTGCTTTTTTGATGGGAAGTGCAATGTTCTGGAACAATGCGTGGGCTTGGAAATACTGCTGTGGCCATTTTTGGAGACTACCATCTGCTACCATACTTGACACATTTTTTTGAATCAATGAACCTTTCCTTAGTGTCTTTCATCATTACTCAAGACTCCCCAGGCAAGGGTCCCTTAGCACAGCCTCAGACTGTAGATCTTGCCTAACTTTCTTCCTCTGTTAAAACTTACCCACCTTGGGCCGGCCGAGTGGCTCAGCTCATTACGAGTTGGCTTAAGAGCACGAGCTCTGAGCAACAGGGCCGCCAGTTCAATTCCCACATGGGCCAGTGACGCTACGCCCGAGCTGAGCTGTCGCTGAGTTGCCGACAGGTGGCAGGATGGCTCAGCTGGTGTAACAACAAGATTGCCTGTTCGATGGTGGGCTACGCCCACCCGCAACTAAGACTGAACTCGGCACCTTGAGCTGAGCTGCCGCCCGGATGGCTCAGTGGATAGAGCATGTGCTCTTAACAACAAGGCTGCTGGTTTGACTCCCACATGGGATGGTG
>NW_017731379.1:756854-770121 GCF_001890085.2 Hipposideros armiger
CCTCCCTCCCTCCCTTCCCCCCTACCTCTCATCATTATGACAGGCATCTTCCCTCTCTGCCAGGTTGACCAGAATAAGCTGTAACTGGATGTCTAGGCTAGGTTTTGGCCACTATTGACAGCTGAAACAGATCATTCTTTTTTGGGAAGTGGATGGTAGAGCGGACTGTCCTGTGCATTTGTAAGATGTTTAGCAGCGTCCTTAGCCTCTGCACACTGAATATCAGTAGCAGCCCTACCCTCACCCCCCACAAGTCGTGACAGTTGAAAATATCTCCAGACAAATGTTCCCTGAGCACAAGATCACTCTCAGTTAAGAACCACTAGTCTAAACAAATGGCCCACTTACACCAAGGAGCTCTCTTGGAAAGTCAAGTCCAAGAATAGTTATTGGTGGTGCAGTAAGACTTTCTTACCCTTGGATAGGATTTTTGCATTTAGAAAGCTTTCTCTTTCTCATCAACAAGTTCCTTACCTCCATAGCAAGTATTGCAGTCTCTACCTGTAATAGAAGCTGTCAGTGCCCCCATCAATATGCAACATCATTGTCTGACTGTGTGAGGGGCATAGAATTTAACTGCCTTACCCACCATACCTCACCCCAACAGCTCTCAGCCGATGACTGACAGAGCCGTTTCCTGTAGTCACAGCCAGCTCACTGCCGATTCCCTGGCACCTAACCTAACCATGTATGGCACAGGGTGGGCACGTAATAAGTATTTCTTGGATATTGAATAAATAAATCCAATCTGAGAGGCTCCTACCAGCCAGGCCAGCGAGCTACCTCAGTCTCAGTGGGGGGAAGTGACTTGCTCAAACAAAACCTCACAGCACATCACTATCAGAGCTGCAGTAGAATCCAGCTCTCCTGGATCTTTTTACACTACTGTGCACTGCCTCCTGGCCGGCATAGCTGGGAGACAGGCACACAAAATAGGAGCTTCCAATGCTATGAATGAGTCAGGGCATGAGACAACCCACCTTCTCTTCCATCTTCAGGAGGCAGCTCAGTGGCTCCCACACGGGAAGCGCCCTCTGTCCCACTCCAGCAGGTTGCTCACTCCTTCTTGGTGTCCCCACCGTTGCTACGTGGCTCTCTATCACGGCAGCTACTGCAGGACATTAAATCTCTGCTCACCTGCCTTCCCTTCCAAACTTTGAGTTCCTTGAGAGTAAGGGACCATATGATTTGGGGTTTTCCCTTCTCTGTGTCGCCATTATTGAGCATGGGCCTGAGTAGGTGCTCATTAAATGTTTGTAGAATTACTACGCATGGAGCTCTATTGGGTAGTATAATTTCTAAGTGCTACAAGAACTATAGGACTCTGGGGGCCTTTCCCACCAAATTTTCCTTCTGAATTCATCTCTCCATCGTTTAATTCAGAGAACCTTTGGAGGTGCTACAAAAGAGGATTCGAGGAAACAGAAAAGTGATTTTTGCTATCATTTATTGACCCTGTATTGTATATGAGGTGTCTTTCATGCATTATCTCATTTAATGCTCATACCAACCCTTTGAGGAAGACATAATTATTAGCCCCAATTTATGGTCGAAGGAACCGAGGCTTAGCGAGATGAATGTATATTGCCCACACTCATTCAGCAACAAGAGGTGATGCTGGGATACAGGCACAGACAGCCTGACTCTGGGGCCAGTGTTCTCAACTCTCCTAAGCCCTATCTATCCTTGAGAAATTCATAATGAGATGTGGCAAGTCAAATGCAAATGGGTGGAAGTTCTTGCTTCTCTGTTGACTGTCTCAGCCCCAGGACTAGGGTTTGTACAGTGTAGTGACCACATCTCACTCATCTTTGTTTACTGCATGCCAAACATTGTGCCTAGCATACAGTGGTGCTAAATAAATGCTACAAGACTGTGTGGATGGATCCCTTCACTCTAAGGTGTGAGAAATGAAGTCAGAGCTGGTAAGGGCTGATCATAATGACTTGTGGCCAGCATACGGGTCAATAAAGGCTCTGAATGGGTGTGTATGCGCATGTGCTGAGAGAGAAGGTTTGCATCATGAGAACCCCCAACACGCTGCCCAGCTCATCAGAGCCAGAACGTTCTCCATCAAAGACACAGGTCAGCACTCACTTCCTCCAGGAAAACTTCCCTGATTGACATTACCTCATCTCTTTAAACCCCTTCACTTTGTGGAAGAGAAAGCTTCTGTCCCTTGGTCCCTCTGCAGTGGTGTGTGCAGTTTTAAGGGAGCATATACAGCTTGTTCATTCCGTTAGTCTCATGTTCATTCTCTCAGCAGAAGCCCAAGACTGGACCAACTGGAGGCCCTTGAAAGGTGGAAGACGGAACAGGTAAGGTCTTTATGTTGACACTCTCACCTGGGGTAGCAGGAAAACCCCCTGTTCTGACCTAAAGTTATCTGTAAATCAGGCTTTCTCACTGGCACCCAAAGGTTTATAGCTTGGTGTTGCCTTTCAAGAAGCAGGGTGGCTTTTTAGATTTGGATAACAGAGAAGAACCTCTGAGACTCTTCAGATAAAGCACAGAAGTCTTATCCTGCCAGGGCATTTGGGTCTGCGGCATTGGTCTAATGGCTGCATGTATGATATTCGGCACAATTTTCTAAGCAGGCTGCCTCTCCATGCTCAAACACAGGGCTGCTGCTACGGCTGTCTCAAACTGGATCACCCCCTTGCTTGGGACCCCCCCCCCTGCAGCTAGTGCGCAAGGTTTCTTGGATTTACCACGTTGCAGCTTAGCAGGGTCCTTGTCTGTTCTCCCCACACAGCCTTCATGTCACTTTACCCGTGAGTGTGAATGCTTGAGGGTCAGGCACTGATTTGAATCATCTTTATCTCCCTAGCACATAGCACAGTGCCAGCATAACAGATGCTCAATAAATGGTCAATGAATTCAATTACAACTACTCAGCTAAATCAGAGCCAATGCAGTGGAAGGTGCTTTCCTTTGTATGTGAAGAGGCAAGGATTTATGGAACCTGGCACTTGGTAGGGTACCAAGGTATAAACGCAAACAGAAGCTACACAACCCCAGCCTTTGCAGAATTAACAATCTAGCGGAGGTGTTGGACAAGTAAACAGACAAATACACAACACCAGGGCAGAGGCATCTAGCCCAACGGGGGAGGTAGAAACATAGAGTGAAGCATATACTCTACCTTTAGGGGTTATTGTGTCTTTGTTGTTTGCTAGTCACGGGGCAGGTCACTTCAACTCATCCACTCTCCCCCTTGGTCCCCACCCTGGCCAATAGCACCCAATGTCACGTGGACCACCCGAGGGTGGAGAGGAAGCCAAGAAATGCTGCTCTTCCTCATCAGAATGAAGCAGGCCCAGCTGATGGCCGACATAGGACCTAACACCCAGGAAGGTTTGTTTGAAGATTAATCTGGGGCTCAACCCCGGGAGCGTGACTGGATAAGGCAATGGGCCAGTGATTTGTCCACGCTCAGGCTGGTGCCTAAGGATATGCAGTTTGTGTTTTGCATAAGAATACCCAGTGGGAGGGTCAAACGGGAGGAGAAAGTCAACCTGCGTTTTAACTGACAAGCTGTGTGCCCAGCTCAAAGCTGGCAGGCTAGAGGAAAGCAACATCAGCCTAGCCACACTCTGCCTTTATCTCCAGGGGGCACCTTGTTCTTAAAGATGCCCTATGAGCCAACAGAGGCCCTGTCCAGGACACAGCAAGCCAGCTGGTTGGCTGGGCGATGGGGTACAAGGGAAGAATATAAAACAAACAAAGGGCGCCCTCCCGAGTTTGAGAGCTCGGCAGAAGCCTGAGGTGACGTGTCCACACCCAGTGGACTGAGCTGCAGCGTCCAAAACCCAAAGCGGTTGTGTTTGGGATGGGGTGTCAACCTCGTCTCAGGTCCTTCTGATCACTCCCACACCACCCTGCGCTCGGAGCTAAACACCACGCCTCTGTGACAAACCTGAACCTGACCTCACCCCACCCACATCCCTTCAAACCTCCGGCTACCTTTTCCGTTTTAAAAAACATAACCCCCAGTAAACGTTCCACGTGCTCCTGGTGGGAGAGCCAGGCGGCCCACTAAATCATCGCCTGCGTCCACATTTCAAAGGGGAGCCAGAGGAGTACCGGTGATTTCTGGGTGCCACACAGATCCGTCCCAACCTCTGATCTATGGATTGTTTTGATTTCCTCCTTTGAACTCTTCTTATCCCACTCCAGCGGCAGACAGAGATACTGAATTAAGCGACAGACATGTTGGAGACAATGAGCGCCGGGGGCCCCACTCCCTCCCCCTGCTCTCCTCCCCGAAATTTGCAGACATCTGCTAGCTGGAGCCCAGTGCTGGAGTCATAAAGAAGAACTGGCAGCAGAGTGATGTACAGCCCTGGCCCTCCCGAGTGACTGGCGTTAGCCTCCAATGGAGAGGCGCTCACCCTGTTTACGATGGAGCCCTTTGTTTTACACCCCTCGGCAGAGGTGCCTTGGCCATGCTGAAGACTTAACCAGATTATTATGAATGATCCTCAGCAGCGCTGTGCCCTAATTAGAACAAGTCGCACAGACATATTGTCTCCCTGGTTCCCTCTGTTCCATTTCTCGCACTCTCTTTCTCTGCTCAGGACACATGGGCCCCATTAAACATTCTAGCATTTAATGTGGTTCCCTTAAATTACTTCTCAAGTTTTCGAGTTCCATTTAGAATTGGATTTTACTCTTTGGACTGTGTTTTTGATTTGGGGCTTTGTACATTTCGTAACCGCTCTTTTTCTCCACCTAGTGGAGACGGTGGACACCACGGAGTCGTGCTGGCCAGAAGACATACAGCGAAGCCTCTGCCAACCGGAAGGAGGGTACCCAGGACCTCAATTAACCAGAGACCCCCTTTGCACTTGTCTTGGAAAGAAAAGAATAACTTAACACAAACATAAGCTGATAGTGGTGATTTTATGACCCTCAGCCTAATCACCTCATCCCCATCATAATAAAAGGGGGCGAGGACCTTCTAGGTATGTCATAATTTATACTGAAAGAAAGAGGGGAAAAAACAAAACACTTCCTTGGTCCATCCCAGGGGGCAGTATAGAAAGAGCCCATATTTGAATTCACTTAGGATGATCATGGGCCTCAAATTCTGCAAGCTCACAGTCTGCAGAAAAGGCCTTTCCTGCCGTACCAAAGCAGAACAGGAAACTCACATGCTTTATACAAATGACAACATATACAGAAATCGAAAGCATACCTCAATCAGTTAGTGAGCTGAAATTCCATCTTCCCTGAGCCTTTGTGTGTGTACATTTTATCCTGAGTTGATATAGATGCACCGGATATACACACCGCGCCCAAGATAGGGATCTACAGGGAGAGCACTGAAAAGATTCCAGGGAAGGATACCATCAATAGCAGCGGCTGGCTGGGTGTGTGTGAAGACAGATCCCACACTCTGCATGTGCTCTCAAGAGCAATTTAGAGTTCTTTGGGTTAGGGATAGTCTGGGTGAAACCTTTGAATTGGAAGGGCTATTGAGGTCCTCTGTCCCTCAAGCCTGCCCCATCACCCCATGCCAGAAAGCCCTCTAATGCACGCCTGCTAATATTCACTGCCAATGTTCATCACTGGCAAGAATGCCTTGACTTTCCGAGACAGCCTATGGCACCCGAGAGTTGCTCCAAGGTGTGTCATGGAGTTGGGAAGCCATCGGGAAGGGCATTCGGCCTCTCTAATATCTCACTCATTCAACCAATAATTACCAGGGAATGTTCTAGGCACTGGGGACACAACAGTATCTAATTTCTTGATCACTGCAAACAATTACCTTATCAATGACAAAGGAGCTCACAAAGGAGCTCATGTTTTTATTTCTCTTGATTACAATAATTGGAAAAGTTTTCTTTATATGTGTATAAGTTGGCTTCCCTCTATCTTCTATCCTTTGGTTTTAGTCCTTCCTCAGAGAATGGACCAACTTCTTTCTCAATGACAATGTATCTTTCTCACAAATCCTCTTGTTTTTGCTTCTCTAGGCGGAATGTTCTCTGATCTTTCAACCTCTCCTCACATCAAATGATTTCTGGAACTTTCTCATCTTGAACAACCCATCTCTGAGTACACTCTAATTTGTCAATGCCCTTTTCAAAATCCAGTGGCCACAATTGAACATGATCCCCCAGATGTCATTTGACTAAGAATATAACGAGACCACTCCTTCCCAGGAGTGCTGGATTTCTATTAATTTTTCTGTCTCATGTTGTGTTGGATTGTTAGCAATCACATCACACTGTTGGCTTGCCCTGAGCTGGTGGTCATTTAAAAGCCTCAGATATTTTTCACATGATTTCCTGCCAAGGTAATCTCCCCCACGCTATGTTTTTGTCATTTGTTTTTTGCACATAAATGCCAGACTTTACATTTAGGCCTGTTAAATTGTATCTTATTGTTTTTGACCCAGCATTCCAACCTGTCAGGATCACTTTGGGTCTTCATTCTGTCACCTCTGGTATTAACTCTCCCTCCCAGATTTGTGACATCTACACCTTTGATCAGTATGCCCCCTGAGTTTTCATCTAGTGATAAATCAGGCAGGATCAAGGATAGAGCCCTGAGAACTCTGCAAGAAGCCTCTCTGAAAGTTGGCATCTATTGTCATGAGTTGGACACAGCCCCTCTAAGAAGTGAGGAAATAGAGCACAGAACAGGGCTTTATATATAACCCACCCATGGGATCACCTGACTCTCCCTATACTTACTTCCCCAGCTACTTCTGTCTCCTGTCCCTCCCTCCTGAAACCTATTTCTTTGTCTATATCCACCTTTCTAGGTCTTCCTGGTGACCCTTATTTTCATGTCGGCCCCCTCCTGTATCTACCTGATCCTCCCAGCTTTCTCCAGGGTTTCTGAGCAACAGGCTCAAGGTTTGCTGGCACTTGTGCTGCCCATCCCAGGGCTGTCTCACTGAGGGTGTCAGACTTTTACTCCCAGCCAAGCTCAGGCCAATGTGTGACTTCTCTTCTTGCCACCCAGACTGAATTTCGCACATGGGCTATGACATCCATCCAATACTCAACACTCTTTGGATTCAGCTGTTGAGCCAGCTGCAAATACATAAAATCCCTGCTCTCATCCAACCCACATTTCACCATCTTAGCCACAAGGAAACCAAAAGAGGAACTGTTAACCCTAAGCTGAAATCAAACCTGCAATGTTTACGGCATACACCTGACTTGCAAACATAGTAACCTTATCAAAAGAGGAAATGAGGTTAGTTTGGAATAACTTGTGCTCAGTGAAGTCATTTTGCTTTCAACTGACCACCGCATTCCTTCCTAAATGCTCACCCACCATCTGCTTCTTAATCCATTCTGCTTCACTGTTGTCAAGGATCTACCTCAAATTTACTTGTCTGGAGTTTCCAGAAACAATCTTTTTCCCCTTTATGAAAATCAGGATAATCTCTGCCCAGTTCCTACTTCTGGCACCACCTTCTATTCTCCATAGTTACTTAAAAGTTACTGACAGTGGCTCCCCAATCCCACCGGAAAGTTCTTTCCACACCTCGGGATGTGAGTCATTGGGCCAGATACTTGGGCCCATTCAAATCAGCTTCTGCCCCCTTCCTATCTAATCTCCTTATCTGTCTTGAGCTCTGAGCCAGTCAGGATGCCTTGGACTTCAGGGAGCAAAAACCCCAGGTTCAACTGGCTTAAACAATAAGGAGAACTGATTATCTCATGAAATTCAAAGTGCTAGATAGAGGGACTCCAGGATTGGTTACTTCAGTAGTTCAATTACATTTTCAAGGATACCTCTCTACCCTTCTACTCTGCCATCCTCAGGTAGTCAATCTAATTCCCTCATGGTCACAAGAGGTTGTTGCATTTCCAACAATCCCATGCAAACACAACAATGTCCAGCAGTAAAACAAGGACTGTTGGTTCCATATATCTCTTTTTAGAAGCAAGGACACATTTTCAGAAACCCCGGCAGACCAGTCCTCACATTTCATTGGTCAGAAATAAGTCTCTTGCCTATCCATGAACCAGTCAATGATGGGGAAAATGGAACCACAACAAATGCCTTGAGCTACACAGAATTTATTCCTCAGACATAGTGGAGGGGTGTTGACACCTAAAAAAAATAGCCATCTGTCAGCAAGGAGGGAGAAAGTGACTGTCGAATGGGCTGTCACTGACTCTATATAATGTTTGTTCTTCCTTTCCTGGTTTGACATCCTTGATGGAACAATTCTATTTCCAGCTTATATTTTACTTTTTCTGGTTTTTTATTTTAATCTAACATTATTTCCTTTTGCCGAAGCAATGGGTGTACACTTGTGCTATTCTTCTTTCACTAAACAGAGCCCAAAGGCCTCTTAATGTCCTCAGGATGTGTCCCTCTTCAAATATGAGTTTATTTTGAGCCTTAGCCTTGTTGTCACTGTACCCACAAGCCCATTCTACTCTTTGGTGCTCATCTCCAGGGTCCTACAGGTCACATCTTTTTTTTTTTAAGTCAGAGCTCAACATAAAGCAACTTGCAAGACTCCAGTGTGGTTTTCATCGCTTTTCTCTCCACTTTTTCTCCTCACTGGGATCAGCTCTGACTGTAGTGTTAGAATGTCTTTTCCAGGAACTTTCTACTTTCCTTTATGAGGTCCTTGGCTACTGGACCACACTTCTCTATGAACATTCAAAATGTGTTATGATATCCCAGGCAGGAAAAAGCTATAGGAGTTCATCACCATCAAATCAGCATTACAAGAAATGTAAAGGGAACTTCTTTAAGAAGAAGAAAAAAAAGATAAAAAATATGAATAATAAAATGGAAATAATGACATACCTATCAATAATTACTTTAAAAATAAATGTATTAAATGACCCAATCAAAAGACATAGAGTGACTGAATGGATAAGAAAACAAAACCCATACTTAAGCTGCCTGCAAGAGACCCATTTCAGATAAAAAAACACACACAGATTGAAAGTAAAGGGATGGAATAAGATATTTCATGCAAATAGAATGGAAAAAAAAGTGGCAGTAGCAGTACTTACAGCAGACAAATAGACTTTAAAACAAAGGTTATAACAAGAGACAAAGAGGACATTTCATATACAACAGCAAAGATATGGAAGCAAACTAGGTGTCCATTGGTAGATATTGGATAAAGAAGATGGTTACATATATACAATGGAATATTACTCAGCAATAAAAATAAAAGAATGAAATATTACCATTTGCAACAACATGCATAGACCTAGAGGGTATTATGCTCAGTGAAATAAGTCAAAGAAAGACAAATACCATATGACTCCACTTATAAATGGAGTCCAAAGAATAGAATAAACAAAACAGAAACAAACTCATAGATACAGAGAACAAACTGATGGCTGCCAGATGGGAGGGGGTTGGGAAGCCAGTGAAAAAGGTGAAGGGATTAAGAAGTACAGATTGTCAGTTATAAAACATTACTTTACAGGAATATAAAGTACAGCATAGAGAATATAGTCAATAATATGGTAATAACTATGTATAGTGCCAGGTGGGTACTAGACTTATCAGGGGATCACTTTGTAAGTGATGTACACCTGAAACAAATATAATATTGAATGTCAACTGTGATTGAAAAGTTTTAAAAAAACATGTTATGATGGACATCACGGGATCCTATTTCCTTTGTGGAACTGCTCCTTACCCTCATCCCCAACCCAACCTCCATTGCTGGGAGAAACAGTGAGCCAGGCTGTGTCATCACAGGATGAGATCCATCTTGCAGTCGTGATTAATCCAGAGATGGGCATACAACTCAGCAAGGCCAACTAGAGATCTAGCTTGGATTGAAAATCCGAGATTGAGAGAAATAAAGGGCACTTTTCCACCTGAGTTATACTTCTGAAATTATAGGCAACTGCCTTTCCCATCTGTCTGCAGATGCCAGTACTTAGAGCCAAGGAATATGGCAAGAGAGATAAAAGTAGCTTTCACTGCCTTGTTTTGGCTCCTGACCAAAGTGCCCAAGCCAATCACAATGGGGCTTCCCAGTCACTAGGGCCAATTTACTCCTTTCTTTCAAATACCAGCCTAAGTATCCCGACTAAAGTTTTTACCCTCTTAATGTCCAGGACACATGTTGAACTGTGGTCAGCATCCTCCTTCTTTACGACCACAGCTTCCAGTATGACGACATCTCTCTTCCAAGCTTCCCATAATTTCCATAGGAACAGCAAGTTCATCATCAGTGAACCAAATGCAAAGGGACAGTTCTCTTCCTTGTCTTTTCAGAGAGTATCATTAGCTATGCAAGTGAAAGCGCTTTGCAGAACACTGGAAGTTTAGGATATAAGACCCCCACCCCTGCAGGTGACTGGAAGGTTAGAAGTCCTCACAATTCCTTTGCCTTGTAGACGTGTTAGAGAATCAGAATTTAAAAAAAAAAAACACCTATATCTTCTGTTAGTTCAAGTTAGTCATACGCCCATAAAAGCTTAGACTCTGTAGACTTCCTGGGTCTGGATTCTTACTCTGTTTTCTGTCTGGGTAGACTAGGACGACTTGCTCATCCTTTCTAATCATTTCTTTTCCCATTCATTTTATGGGAGTAATAATAATAGTCTTGTCTTTTAAGATTGTAGTGAAAATTAATGAGATATCACATGCACAGCGCTTGGATGGTGCCTACCAATAGAAAAATGCAATAACGATTAGAATAAATCATTATCATTTTTCTTTTATTCATCATCCAAATTTTCTACTCTGGACACCCTCCAGTTAATCCATTTTCACACTCCTCGTATATACTGGGTCACTCTCTCCTGCCTTTGTTAGAACTCTTATTTTAAACCAGCCATATCCTTCCACTGCCAGACAAGCACCATCCCACCAGGTGTCCAACTGCCTGAAATCCTTGTTGCCCCTTCATATTACGGGTCAAGTTTGCCTCATTTCTCTCCGCCACATGTTGGTGCCCAGACTCCTGAGAATCTCTGCTTCCCTCTCTGTACCTCTGCTTCCTGTTACCTTTGCCTGAGCGGCTGACTCTGAGCTTATGCTCATGTCTCGTGCATTTAATTTATGGATCATCTTGCTTTCTTGTTTGCTTTTTCCCTTGCCACATCATGTTGACCCAATTTCAAAGCCAAGTTCTTACCCTTGGTTTCTACAAGAAAACACTCACACAAGGCGTTTACGAGCACAGCAAAATCACAGCTCCAAGCAGACATGGTGCACCCCTCCTTCGTCTACCTGCCATGATGCTCTACCTTGTCTTCTCTCTACCTTCTACTCTCTTCCCAATTCTCTCCCACTGGCACCATATGTTTATTCTTTACTAACATACAGAAGTTTTCACTGATTCTTTTCTTTCTTTCACTCATGCTATGTTATTTCTATGGGGTCCTATCTTCAATCCCAAACTGCTTATCTAGGCATTCTCCTGAATAAAATAATTCCTTTCTTAAGAGGACTTCTGGTTCAAGTCATAAGAATTATTTACTTCATTCATATAATTTATATCATTTTATTGGAGGAGTTTTTTTTTCTCCCTCAATTTGAAGTATTTTGGTCAGGTAGGCAAGCCTCCTTCACGCATATTCTTCTTGGTTTTTATGACAGGCACTCCACACCCAGATCCTCCTTCTGTTATCATAAGCCGTGGTCCCAGATACCAAATCTGATTTTATTTCACTAAATATAAAGGGCCCTTCTAGTTGAAAGCCCTAATTTCAGGAGAAAAAAAGAAAATGAGAACATAGAGATGAGAGAGAGAGAGAAAGAGAGAGAGAGAGCAAGAGAGAAAGAGAGAGAAATAACTCCTATGCCTTCAAGTTGTTCAGTTTCTTACCTACAGTATTAAAAATCCAAATAGTTATGGTAGCCCAGACATCTGCTCAGTCCATCGGTAATTTTCAGAGGACTTAATAAAGGTAGGTAGTGACAAGCAGTTTTGATGGCTATTGGTGGGTTCTTCATCGCACCTGATACACATATCCTAGACAGAATACTTACCACTTAAGTCATGTCAGCTCTACTCATAAAATCCCATATGATGTCTCAGGAGAACAGTGATCTCTCCCTTCTTGGAGAGATGAGTAGACTCCTATTTGCTTATACGTGTTAGTGTGGTGGTGGGTGGATTTTGAGTTCAGATTTCTTCAGAACATCTAGAATTACCCTTTTTCATGCTACACAGGCACTGGTAGAGAGGCAATCTGAGGCTGAGCTGGTACAGTGTGGTCAGATTTCATCGTGGTAATTGTAAAATTGGGTCAAGAGTAAAAAAAAAACCCAACATAAAACTTGGGCCATAGGGTCATTAGCAGGTGTATTCATTCACAACGAATACCTAGGATCATTCCAGAAAGAGATGGTTGGGCTGGGAAAGAAATCAGAAATCTTAAGTCTGGAGGAAAAGGTTGCGAAGGAATGAGGACCCAAGGATTGGATCCAGGTGCAGGCGATCAGCATGGGGCAGTCCAGAGAATCTTATCAAATTCTTGGCTGCTGCCAGAGTGGGTTCTTGTTGGTTAACTGTGGATGTCATGGCTTCTGTACCCACACAATATACCTCAGAGCCCCTGTCAGCTGAGGGGTCATGGGTCTAAAGCATTTCCAGGGCAGTTTCAGCTCCTCTTTCTCCCCTAGGTCACTTTCTTACACTATCCTGATTCTTGACCTTTTTAGCAAAGTCCCAGCCTGAGCCTAAGCTGTGCCAGTTACCTAGGCACACAGATATGTCTTCAGGATGTTCAGGAGTCCCACCAGAGTTTATTTATTCACATAAGAAGCTTAGAAGGACTCCTAAGAAATAACTCACCCTAAGAGAACAGGGAGTTGGGCAGAAGAGCGGAGCTTAAACAAATCCTCATGCTCAGAGGAAGGGTGGTTCTGAATAGCATCTGCCTCTTGGATGTGTCTCCTGGCCTGCCTCCCTCATAGCCTCATGCCTAGATCCTAGGAAATGACAGACTATAAGTAAAAATAAAAAGAACTAACGTTGCTGAAATTCTGTATGAAATCAGGGTCCCTGTCACAAAACATAACAAAAATAGATGCCCCTCCCCTTCTCATAGTGCAACACACAGCAGTATTTTGCATGCCCAGAGAGATGATTCAGTGGAGGCATATGGTAGCCAGCTTCAAGATGGCTCCCAATGATCCTCCACTTCTTGGTATTCACACCTTTGAGTAGTCCCTTCCCACATTGTATCAGGGTTGGTCTGTGTGACTGATAGAATGTGGCAGAAGTATGGCATATCCAAGGCTAAAAGGCACTGTATTTTCTTCTTTGCTCTCTCTGTCTCTCTCTCTCTCTCTCTCT
>NW_017731379.1:770151-784739 GCF_001890085.2 Hipposideros armiger
TCTCTCTCTCTCTCTCTCTCTCTCTCTCTCTGTCTCTCTCTCTGTCTCTCTCTCTCTCTCATCACTCAATCTCAGGAAAGCCAGCTACCATGTTATGAGGACATTTTTGAAACTCTGTAGAGAAGTTGATGTGATGAAGAACAGAGGCCTCCAACCAAGAGCCATGTGAATGAGCCATCTTAGAAGTGGTTCCTCCAACTCTAATAGCTTGCAACCTCCTGGGAGGCCCTGGGCTAGGGCCATTCAGCTAAGCCATTTCTGGATTCCTGGCCTTCAGTAACTACTGAGATCATGTTCTTTGAAACTGTGAAGTTTTGGAGTAATTTGTTATATAGCAAAAGATAACTAATATAGATTTTGGTACCAGAAGTGACACGTTGCCATAATAAATATCTAAAAATGTGGAGAAGCTTAGAATCAAGCAGAAGCATAGGTGGAAGGATTTTGAGGAGAGTGTTAGTAAAAATTTGAAGAGGTTGACAAAACTGTTTGCAGCATGATGACCTTTGAAGAGACTGCAGATGAGGGATAAAGAAGAGTGAGAATAATCTTATTGGAAAGTGGAGGAAAGGGGGATCCTTGTCATATAGTGGTAGAAAGTTTAGCAACATTGTCACCTGCAGTTATGTGGAAAGAAAATATACTCAATTCACTGGGTTTAGCTAAGAAGATTTCTAAGCTATGTGTTAAAGGTGCCACCTAGTTTCTTCTTGCTGCTTATAATAAATGTAAGGGGAGAAAGATATGTTAAAAGAAGGATTAATAAGCATGAAAGAAACAGGACTTGATAGTCTGGAAATGTTTTAACCTCTCAAGGTGGCAAACAATGCTAATGTTAAAAAATGTCTTCCATACAATAATCAATTGCAGGGCACTGCAAGGAAAATACGCAGAAGAAAAAGCCAATGGTGTGGCGATAAAGCCTTTTGTTAAGACTTCAGAAGGCTCCAAGGTGGTATCTCAGAGGGCTGTTCGATCAGACAAAAATTATTCTAAGCTTAAATATGTGCCTTGAAGGTACCCTCAGTTGAACAACAGAGTTCCTAAGAAACTTAAGGAGTTTGCCCCTCAGCCATTTCAGCAGACACCCATGGGTTTATCTCAAAGAGATTTCTAGGTGTGGCCTTTGCCTAGTGGAGTGAACCCAATATTATTCACAGGAGACTCAGAAAGCTTTTAAGAAAATTATATTTGCAGGAACACAGCCAGCTTAGACTTGAAAGAGACAAAAACAATACAAAGTGAAAATGATCTTTGAACCTCTCTCCCAAAATTCTGGCAAGAAACAGGCTGAGAAAACTACACAGCTGTAAACAAGACAACCTTTCATGGAAAATGAAGGATGACTCAGAGGAAGAACCAAGACCCCAGAAGTCAGGGCAAAGAGCCATGGAGAATTATTCCCAGTCAGGAGTAAGACCAAATCCTAAACAAAGAACATTCAACACTTGTCTAGCTATATTTCAGATTTGCCATGAACCAGTAAGTCCTTTGTGTCTTCCATTCTCCCCGTTTTTGAACAGAAATGTCTATAGTGGTTATCCTGTGCCTGTCCCATCACTATATGAGGTTGGACAATAAAGTTCATGAACCCATCCTAGAAAAAGTGCTACATACCTCATTGCTGAGTATCACTATGGTCACCTTCAAGTACTCCCCTTGGGAAGCTATGCACCAACACCAGCACCTGGTCCACCCTTCAAAGCAATTTTGGAACTCTTTTTCTGGAACGGCCATCAGAGCTGTCATCATATTACCCTTGATGTCCTGAATGTCATCAAAATGTCTTCTTTTCAATATTTTCTTTATCTTCGGGTAAAGAAAGAAGTCATTGGAGGCCAGATCAGATGAGTATGGAGAGTGTTCCAATATGGTTATTTGTTTACTGGCTAAAAACTCCCTCACAGGCAGTGCCGTGTGAGCTGGTGCATTGTCGTGATGCAAGAGCCATGAATGGTTGGCAACAAATTCAGGTCATCTAACTTTTTCACACAGCCTTTTCAGCACTTGCAAATAGTAAACTTGGTTAACTGTTTGTCCAGTTGGCACAAATTCATAATAAATGGTCCCTCTGATATCAAAGAAGGTTAGCAACATAGTTGGAACAAGTTCTCGAACTTAATTGTCATACTGCATATGTTTAGTGTGTATATTCACAGGCCTTCCTATTTGAGAGGAACTGTATACTCAGGGAGCTGAATTTAAAGAATTACATCTGAGGATCCTCATTAGCTCCTGGTTTATATGACAAAATTCTGAAATTCAAATGCACTCTGATGGAATGATACCTTGGAGGACTTGGGCAGGAGTGAGTGTATTTTGCATGTGAGAAGCATATAAATCATTTGTGGCCAGAGGGTGGACTGTGCTGGTTTTTAAATGTCTGCAGATTGTTTATACTCTTCCCTTCAAAAATTGGAAACTAATTTCCCGCCCCTTGAGTGAAGGCTGGATTTAGTGACTCAATTTTAATTAATAGAATAAAGTGGAAATGATGGTGCACAACTTTGAATAGTAGGCACCACCGCTTCCTGCTTGCTCATTCCCGTTTAGATCCTTTGCTCTGAGGGAAGCCAGGTATGATGTCGTGAGGACTTTCAGGCAACCTATAGAGACGCCCACAAGAAAAGGAACTAAGGCCTCCTGCCAACACCCATGTGAAGGGGTCATTTTGGAAGTGTATACTCCAGCCCTAGTCAAGCCTTCAGATGACTGCATCTCTAACTGATACCCTGATCGCAACCTCAGGAGCGACCCTGGACCAGAATTACCCAGCCCAGTCACTCCTGAATTCCTCACCCACAGAAACTGTGAGATAATAAATGTTGAGTGCAGCCCCTTATCTCTACAGACCCACATCAGACACGTAGTATGCAAAAGAAATAAATCTTTAATGTTCTAAACAACTGATATTTGGGGGTTGCTTGTAACTACAGCATAACCTAGTCTTGGCTAACTGAAACATAAGGCTTTACCTCATACTAAAGCACAAATAAAGCCCATATCCAGAAAACCACTGCAAAGTACCTCTATTTTATAGGTGTCTCAGCAAGGTAATAATAATGCTTAGCTCCCTGCTGGAAACTTTCACAACACCCTGGATCTCTTATGCTCATGGAAAAGTTTGTGTAATGAAAGTAAGACCTATTCATTCCCTAGCTGAGTGGTTCTCAAACTTTAATGGGCATAAGACTCACTGGAGAGTTTGATATTAGACAGTCCTAGGTCCCACCCCCAGAGATTCGGCTTCAGGAGGTCTGGAAAGAGGTTTAGGAATCTGCAGTTTTAATAAGAGCACAGGAGACTCTGATGCAATTAGTCTTCAGACCACACTTTGAGAACCTGGGCAAGTACATAGTGGCCAAGCTGCTGAGGGACACTAGCTACCAGCAAGACAAAGTGGAGGCTATATGAGCCAGCGGTTAATAGCATGGGGTTGCAATTGACCAGAACTGGGTCACCCAGTTAATGAATTTCATTTCTCTGGGCCCCCCATTTCCATATCCGTAGAATGATGATCTATTATTAACTTCCTTAGGATTAGTGTGAGGATTCAATTAAATAGTATATTTAAATGACTTTGGAATAGTCTCTGACACATCATAAATGCTCAATAAGTGAAAGATGCCATTAATAGCTGTGTGGCATTACAGAAAGAACATGAAATGAGGAGTTCGAGAGAGCCGGGCCCGAGTTCCACATGTGAGGTGGAGGATTACTGCGAGGGCTACACAAGATAAAGGAGTGTGACGTGCCCAGCACATATAAGCACTCCGTGCCTGGTAGTTCTCTCAGCATCCACTTTCTCTGACAATGCGGACCATACATTCACACAGGTTGCACCTCATAGGCACCTTCTGTGCTTCCAGATTTCCAGACTGCATGGAAAGAAACAGCATACATAACGTTCTGCCCTGGGTTCCATGTATGTCTGTGCCATTTCTACGTTAAATAGCATCACAAAGACATACTAGAGCATATTAAGGTTAGAAGGACTCCTACAGGCCATCTAGTCCCCCCACTACACCCATTTTATAAAAGGAAACATTGAGATCTTCAAAGATTCAAGGATGTGAGAAAGCTCAGTATCTCGTGAGTGGCCATGCCAGGCCTCGAATCCTTTTCTCTTCACTCGCAGGCTTTTGTTCTTTCCCTCCTAGAACAGAGTACTATACTTGGCGTTTGCCCGCGCATTTGAAAAAACAAAACAAAACAAAACAAAACAGGCATTGGGAACGGATCGCTTTAATTAACACAGAAGAGGCAATGGATGGGGTGGGTGGGTGAGGGAGTTCCGGACCCCTGCCTATGCCAACTCCAAGTTCCAGATGCTCTTTGTCACAGGGGCCCATCCACATGACATCTGTCACCACCGCGTTGGCTGGAGAAGATATCCTGCCTGGCTAACATTCGAGGGGCTGTGAGAGGGCTGGAAACTCCCTGGAGACAGACTGGTTTCTATGTCTAGGTCCACTAGGGATTCACGGGAAAACTAACATGAAAGGCTGGATGCTGTCATGGAAAGCCCATCATACTGAGATGCACTTCAAGCCTTGGTTCTGCTACTGACGTGCTGTGTGAACTTGAGCCTCTCCCTTAACCTCTCTGAGCCTCAGTTTCCTCCGTTACATGAAAAATAGGAATATTTGCTAGTCTACCTAGTCCATGTGGGAAGAAACCTCCAAGAGTCTAAGCTCCCCCTTCATTTGATGAGGAGCTTACCAATGTATTTGTATGAAATCCTAGACACGTGTGAGGTGATAGTGAAAGATTGTTCGCACATCCTGATCTCTAAGAATCAAGTTAAATGAAATTAGCCTGCCACATACTGCCTCCTAAGAGTCCAGAGGCTGGAGACGTTTTAATAGCATCTATCTTGGGGTCAGTAGGATTCTTGAAATCAGAAGGAAAATGCTCTCAATTCCTTTGTCAAAAGAATTACATCAATAGATGTCCTGGATGGAGAAACCTGAAATGCAGAATGGGAGACAGCCCCTGAGGAACAGTAGAGCTCTGAGTTGCAGCCTTGCCTGCCGAGCTCCAGGGAGAGGCCAGGAGGAAGGAGTGTGGGGAGCGAGGAAAGGCAGATTCGCAGGCTCTGGAGATGCATCGCAAACATCCGGACCCCATTGCTGGAGCAGGACACCAGGCTCCACAGAGACATGCAGAGCAGAAGATGGGGGGTGGGGGGAGGGGAGGCTTTCATTTTATTTTTGGATTTTGCCAAATCAAAAGAATTTGGGAAATTATGAGAACTGTTGTGTTGAAACGCAGGCTCTGCCAGGTTGGCATAGGCCTGTTTATAAGTAATTCAATCTGAGTCAGGGAGGAGCTGCAAGTGTGTGTGCACGCACACACTCTCACACTGGGGCGCGCGCGCGCGCGCGTGCACACACACACACACACACACACACACACACACACACACACGGCCTCCCCAGATCAGCGGTGGAAGGAGGTCTGATCTTTCTGTGTTGATTCCTGAGAGAGTGCCCAAGGCATGTGGGCTCCTGGCCAGTATTCATTCATCCATTCCCTCCAGGATTTAATGAGCGCCTACGATGCATCAGGCATGTGATAAGCTCTGGGGATAACATGGGAGCACAGCAGAGATGGTCCCTACCTCCACAGCACTTGCATCCCGGTGGGTTATATGGCAAATAGGACTGGAGGTCCTGCACCCTCCTCTTCTTCTGAGCCTAAGCAGAGAAGAGTGGGAGGTGGAATCGGGAAGAAATGGTTAAAGAAGGAGAGTAAAGGGCAAGGAGACATGTGGCAGACACTGACGGCTGCCTACTCACCCATCATCCATACTGCCCGATTTTGTGCTTGCTCAGGTAGCAGTCAGGGATCCCTTGATCTTGGGGTGAGGAAATGCCTTCCCCAGTCCCCGGGGATACACCATGACAGGCCTAAATCAGGCACAATCACCTCAATACCCTTGGCCAGTGATTGATCTAAGAATATAGAGATCTGTGACCCAAGTCTAGTTATAAGAACTCCCCTGGAGAGGGCTCTTCATCCCAATAAAAAGCCAAAGCCCTTGTGCCCTTTGCCCCATCTTCCTACTGGAACATAGACAACGTGCCTAGAAGTGTAGACACCCTTTAAAACCATAAGGCAGTAAGTCAACAAGCTAGATGACAGGACTAAAAGAACTTGAGTAGGAGTTGGCATCACGGAGCCACTGCACCAGAGCTGGACGGCCTTCCTCTAGACACTCATCAGGTGAGGAAAAAAAAAAAAAAAGCCCGATTTGTTGAAGCTGCTTGTAATTGGGTTTTCTGTTACTGGCAGCTGAGGGTATTCTAAAAGGGTCAGAGAGAGGACGTTTTCAGTACCATCAGGAGAGAGCCACGTTGTAGAGGATAAGTGGGTCCCAGCCCCAGGGAAGGCCACCGGAAAGAGCCAGGAAATGAAGAGTTCAACGAAACTTCTTTTTTAGATAGACGGGTCTCCCGGGCAGCCTGTACTCTATTGGGTACTGAGAGTATGTATGGTGGGGGACACCTCATCTCCCCGGAGGGACTTTAACACCGAAACTCCTTTTGAAGAGGACTTACCAGATCATCCCAACCCCAATTTCTTGCTTTTCAATGTAAGTTGGTATATTAAAATTGCATTCAGAAGAACCAATAAGACTAAATCGTGTGTGTGTGTGTGTGTGTGTGTGTGTGTGTGTGTGTGAGAGAGAGAGAGAGAGAGAGAGAGAGAGAGAGAGAGAGAGAGAGAGAGAGAGAGTTCTTATTTTAAAGTTGCTATTGCTTCGTGGCTAGGTAGAAGGGCATTGAACTGCCTAAACTTGAATCTAGCTACTCCCTAACTGTGTGACATCAAGTTACATAACCTACATGTGCCTCATTTTCCTCATCTGTAAAGTGGGGGTGATTATAATAGCCTCTACCTCATAGAGCTATTTTGAGGATTAAATGAATTAATTCATTTAACACTCTTAGAGCAAGTGCCCAGCACATGGTAAGTATTCAAGAATTGTGAGCTAATATTGTTAATAATTTCGCCGAGTCTGAGATACACATGATTTCACATTTTTAACCCCTCTGAAATCATGACGTGTCTTTCGGAGGATGGCACGTCGTAGGTAATTGGAAGCATTTTTTTCTTTCTTGATGATGCATTGACTAAGGACTCTTTTTAAATCTGCGGCATCTTAGATTCAATGATATGTGAAATTGTTATTGGAGCAGATCTTATTGTTGTAAGGATTATTTAAGTAGCCTGTAGCTATAAAGATATCTTAGAGCAGGTAGGCCCCTCACTGTCACTGGAGAAGCTTTGGAGGCTTGTCACAGGTCACACTGCCGAATACTCCGTGTTTACAGAACGCAAAGGCTGCTGGTGAAAGTACGGGTAAATTTGCATTGGCAACAAGCAGATCCAGATAGAGATCTATCTTTTTTGTACTCAAGGTTATGGGAACATCTCAAGGCTTGAGACCGTGCAGTGATGCCATCTGAGCAGAAAGGCTATGACGGGCCTCCCAAAAAGGAGCTCTTCCAATGGGAGAGGAGAGGAGGGCTGTTGCCCCAACTAGAGCCAGAGCTGAGACTGTCGGGGGAAGACATGTACCTTATGTGGCAGAGGTGGGCTTCGGGCAGCCAGGGCTGCCACCAGCCTCCAGGTGGCACACCTGCATCTAATATTGGGTTGTCGGAAAAGTCATGAAGCACTTTTGCAACGAAAGACATAGAAAAAAATACATCATGACTTTTCCGACAACCCAATAGAATCCCCAGTGAGGCTGGGTCGGATACAAAGAAGCATTTGGGGGAATTGTGGCTTATCGTGGGAAGGTAGACACAAAGGAAGAGAAGGCCTTCTGATAGGGGAGACAGGGCTTATAGCCAGTTTCGATTCTAATAGCAAGAGAAGCATGGCCTGATTTTTACTTCAAGCAGGTAAAGCAAGGCATCTGAGCAAAATTATTATTAATTAATAATAATGATTGGTAACATGACATTATTACTAGCAGCTGCCAACATGTAACAAATGCTTACTATGTGTGAAGCACTGGGCTATGCAACATGAGTACATTTCACATTTACTTTACACAGGTGGGAAGTGGCACCAGTGATTCAGTTGACCGTAAGGAAATGAGGCCAGAGAGGTCAATTAACTTTTCTACAATCACACAGCTGGCAAGCATCAGAGTTCAGGTTCAAACTCAATTTGTCTGACTTCAGGGCCTGGGTTAACCACTATTTGTGAGCGTCATCTTTTTTTTTTTTTTTAAAGATTTTATTGGGGAATCGGGGAAGGGGAACAGACAAGTTGCTGTCTTTTTGTTCTTCAGTCTAGTTGTGGAGGACGTCGCTTCACTGGCCCATGTTGGTATTATCATTGTGCCCTTCCCGGCTGAGGCAGATTGGTCACCGGCCATTGGATGGCTGCTCACCAGGGCTAACGCCAGCTTCCTGCTACTCACGGTATCTTACAGCAGCCTGCTGCAGCCCCACTGCACCCTACACTGTCACAGCCAACTCACAGCAGCCCAGCTCCAGGTCAAGCTGATGTTCACCATCTTAGCTGTAGAAGGTGCAGCGTTACTGGCCCTCATGTGGGATCCAAACCGGGGCCCTGCTGCTCAGAGCTGGTGCTCCCAAGCCAACTCCTAACCAACGTGCCACTCGGCCGGCCCAAGCTTCATCTTTTAATGGCAATATTCCAGTGATTCCACATTGCAAAGTCCACTAGGTCGGTGTGGCTTCTCTCTCTCCCAGCAGAAGATCCATCACTTCTCTTTAGCTCAATAAACTTTATCAAGGGCTTGCTGTGGACTCTCTTCTCTGCCTCAGTGCTCCTCTCGCAGACGTTCCTCCTTCAGCAGTCTCAGTCAGCTGGGGCTGCCATAACAAAATACTATACACTGTGCTGCTCAAACAGAAATTTATTTTCTCACAGTTCCAAAGACTGGGAAGTCCAAGACCAAGGTCCCAGCAGGGTTTGGTTTCTGGTGAGAGCCCTCTTCCTGGCTTGCAGATGGCTGCCTTCTTGTGTCCTCACTTGAAAGGAGGGAGAGGGAGAGGGAGAGGGAGAAAAAGAGAGGGAGGGAGGGAGGGAGACGTAGAGAGGGAGAGCATTATTTCTCTCCTCCTCTTCTTATAAGGCCACAGTCCTAAGATTAGGACCCCATCCTTATCACCTCATTTAACCTTAATTATCTCCTAAAGACCCTGTCTCCAGATACACTCACGTTGGTGGTTAAGGTTTCAACATATGAATGGAGGAGGGGGGCACACAATTCAACCCATAACAAGCAATTACATTATTCCTGTGTTAAAGAACAAAATTTTCCATGGACATCTACTCTCAGGTGTCTTCAAGACCCCAGGGTTTTAGATATGAGAAGAATCCCAGAGGAGATCAAGCCCAAACTCCTCATTTTACAAATGAGTACATGTGACTCAGAGATGGTAGGGGATTTGCCTGGGGCCACACAGCTAGTTAACGGTAGAGCTGAGATGGGAACCAGGTCTTCCAATTTTTCAATGGTATGGGGACATTTGTTGCTGAGTCTCGAAGAAATGACGATGATGACAATAATTCAAGCCCCTACTGTGTGGCAGGCATTGTACGATCCACTTTACCTACACCATCTTATTAATCTTCACAATAGCCCAGTACAGTGGGCATGACTCTCCACTGATACAGATGAGGAAACTGAGGCTCAGAGATGAGGTATTTTCCTCAAGCTCACACCGGCGATTGCTGGTTGGTGCCAAAGTATAAACCCAAGCCTGGATCCAAAGTCCGTGCTCCTCTGGTTTCATTTCTCTCTACTCCCACTGAACAGGTAGGCAGCCTGGTGGGGCCTGGGGAGGTAGCTCCCTATGGCTATGAGCCAAGGTTTGGAGCCAAGTCAAGGTCATGGCCACTCAGGATCAGCCCTGAGGACCAAGAGGCTGCCAGGAGTGACAAAATGAAAGAAAAAGAAAGGAAGGAAACAGGAGACAAACCTTGGTGGCTGCCCAACAGTGCCATTGTCCTATACTTGGGGATTTTCAGTTCTGTCTGTTTTACTTAGGGAGCCAGGACTTGTTTTTTTCCCCCCCCCCCCCTCCTTTACCTTCAAACTCTACATCCCTGTATCGGTAAGCTAACCTTGCAGACAAGTACGTGCCAGCCCACCCTCCCCTCAGGCTGCAAAGGAAATAAACTTGGCATTTTATAGCCTTCACCTGGCATGAATCACAACGCCGCCGCAGGCTCAAGGGACTGGGCCAAGGCTGGGTGTCAGGCTGATGGGCTATTGTCTGGGGTCTTGAGAGAGGGGGAAAAGGAAGCCAGCTTGCAGGAGAAAGGTGAACGGGCTGGCCCTGGCCCAAGAATGACAGAGGCCCCCTTGCTCCCGCTGCCCCATCCCTGTGTTCCTGGCCCAGGAACAATAAGGAGGAGTTGTCAGGAAGTGACACTGAGCCGCCATTCCCCTTCTGCCTCCTCCAGCCTCTGGCAAAAGGAGGTTCCCGGAGGGAATATTTTTAGTTTGACAAATGAAAGCCTGGGACTGAGGACAGGAGGGATTAAGAGAGCTCTTCTCTGACACTCCTGGAGACGGGGAGATGATGAGTCAGATACAGAGGGCTTAGGCACGACTTCTCAAGACATTCCTCAAGCCTGAGCACAAGCCAGCCGCTCGAATTCCTCCTGCCCTGCCGCCAGCTGGCATTCGGAGGAGGGGCGGCGGGCAGCAGCTCCTCTCCTTGTCTTCCCTGCCCCTTGGCACGTTGCTGGACAGCAGCTTTGGGAGATCAAAGCCGCCGCCTGTGCTGCTTTCCGGAACTGGGGGTCAGGAGGCCCGGGTTCGAGTCCAGGCTTCCCCCACATGCTAG
The DNA here is from genome assembly GCF_001890085.2 of Hipposideros armiger. Classification (NCBI taxonomy): domain Eukaryota; kingdom Metazoa; phylum Chordata; class Mammalia; order Chiroptera; family Hipposideridae; genus Hipposideros; species Hipposideros armiger. The sequence continues at coordinate 780,999 of NW_017731379.1, forward strand.
CTGTGACCTTGGGTGTCCTCCTTTCTCCCTCGGCGCCCCCTTTTTCTCGTCTGTAATCTGTAGTATTGTAACGCCTCAGAATGATTAGTACAAGGCTGCACCTTTGAAAACAGCATTGAGAATGCACTGGGCTGTAGAGAGACAGGGTTTTTATGTATTACTCCCGGCGCCCCATGTACAGATATACTCAAAATCTCACATTGTCATAACAAGAAAACCATCATTTAACCCTCTCCACACCTCCATGGGGTAGATCTCATCACCCCTATTTTACAGACAAGGAAACTGAGGCCCAGAAAGGAGGCATGGCTTGCCGAAGGTCACGGGGCTAACAAATGATCGGCTGGCATAAAAACCCAGCTCACCCCGACTGCGAAGCTCCTGTCCTGAATCCCTGCACTGGTGACACCCTGGCTGGGCCTGTGTCAGGCGGGAGCACTTCTCTTATCAGAAGCCACAGTGACGGTGAGATCAAGGCAGTGCTCAAGGCCAGGCGCCAATCAGGGAGCCAGAAAGGGAGGAACGGGCTGCCGGCCCGAGGAAAAGGGCCAGAGCGGACACAGAGACGGGAGTCCGTAGCCAGGGCTCAGACGCTGAGTTCAGGTTGAAGGAGCAGGGGAAGCCACCCCAGCTCCAGCCTGGGCCTTGGGCAGCTGTCCACAGTTGGCTCCACCACGCTCATGGCGATACAGTGGGCATGGAGAGGGTAGGTGCATGAAAAGTCAGAACCTGCTCATTTGGTCGGAAAAGAGAATGAGGGCCAGCGGTCTGTAGATGGGCTCATTTCTCGCTTTCCAAACAGCTGGGCTGAGTGGGTGCTCCCAGGGACTCAGCGCCAAGTCACTCAGTGAATTCTATCCAAAATATGTAAGGCCGTGATGAGCAACCCACTCGTAGGCCCACGTGGCCCGCCGATTTGAATTTCATTGGCTCGAAATTGAGTTGTACGATGAATCGTACAATGTCCCTGAGTGCTGCTTCTCCAAAATGCCGCTAGTGACAATTTCACGGTTACCATTAGTGGGTTTTTGTTTTTCACGCATTCACATTTTTCTCTAAAGCAGGTGATCTAAGTCCCAAGAATAATTCACCTTTCATTCCCTTGTGGAACTTGACAGAGCTGTTTTGTGTGAAACAGAAAACAAAAGGTGGCCCCAAAGTTTGGTTATTTTCTTCCTTAATTTGTCCTCAGGAAGAAAGGAGGGAGAGAACTGAGGGAGGGAGTGGAGCCTTCGCTCACACCACAAACCCCAGTTTCTGTGTACTCACAGGAAGAGCACCCCAGTTTCTGTGTACTCACAGGAACAGCACCCCACAGGAAGAGCACCCCACTTGGATCACTCAGCTAAGGTCTGAGACTTTTTTTTTTTAAATATGGAATGCTTCACAAATTTGCATGTCATCCTTGCGCAGGGTCCATGCTAATCTTCTCTGTTCCAATTTTAGTATATGTATTGCCAAAGCGAGCGCAGGTTCAAGGCTTCTAATACACCTCTTCTGGGGCCCAGGGCGAGGTGAACACGTAACAGATCATGTCTTCATTTTGCATTGGCCACTAAAAATGCTCAAAGTTAATTTTGCATCTTTCCTTCAGGCCGTGGGACCTTGAGCAAGTCACTTAAACTCCGTGAGCCTCAATTTTCCTCATCTGTAAAATGGGGTTAATTACCACCTTGCCTCATAGGGCAGTTGCAGAAATAAAATTATATGTATATATAATTTTTTGAGCACATATATATTATGTATTGAGTACCTATGATGTGCAAGGCACAAGTGCACACACACACACACACACACACACACACACACGGGTCGGGGGTGGGGAGGAGAGGAAAGGAGGGGTAGGCAGGGAGAGTATGTGTTTGTGTGTTTGAGAGTGTTTGGTGGGAGGGAGCTGTAATCCACTTCAATATCGTGGAACAGAGCATGTAAAACAAACAAACAAACAAACAAACAAACAAACAAGTAGAATACTGAAATGAGGACTCATGTTTGTTCTTCCCAGACTCCACAATTAGGCTGACCTTTGTTTTAGGCAAGCTTCTTTATCTGCAGGATCATAAAAATCCCTTAAATATCAGGAATACAAGGAGTGGGTGTGGGAGCAGTGGGTGCTATAAGGACACCAGTGGGGAAGGAGGGATCTTATTTGGAATGCAAGAATTCGGCCTTCCAGACGCTTGTCTTCCTTTTGATGGCCACTGGCCGTTTTCCTCTCATGGGCACATGCTCACACAAGGACCCAGCTTTCCCTGCATGTGCTGTGCTCTTGTTCTCAGCTGGCCTGCCCTCTCCTTCGATTCTGTGTCCCTCCTCTCCATCTGGTAGCTTCTCCTTCTAGGACGCCCAGCGGGCTTTGGCACCCTCTCTGTGTGTCACAAACGTTCAGCTTAAGCTTCCTCTGCCAGCTGCCTCATTTGCTCATCATTTCCAAGGTCAAATTCCCTGAGGAGGAAACCTGATTGAGCCAACTCATCATTTATCTCTATGCCACCTCCGTAGGCCCTGGCAGATTCTATATTGGATGTCATTGAGTCCCACCCTCTGGCCTGATTCTGTAGGGTTGAAGATGGGGAGCAGGATACAGAACACATCAGCTACCTATTTAGCTGCCCCTTGAGTGGGAGCTAAGAGAGATACAGCTTTCCCTAAAAGGCAGGCCCCATGGTTGACATGTGAGGACACTCTGACACTTTCCAATTAGTTTCTTCCTGTGGTCTCAGAGTGTAATTATTCTTTGCCCATAGGCTCTAGAGTTAGAAATACCTAGCCCTACCACTGACCAACTGCTCTATTTTGAGCAAGGAGCCTCGTGGACCCTTGGCTTCCTTTTCTATAAATCATGATCCTAACAGTACCAACTTCACTGGGCTTTAATACAGAGTAAATAAGGTAACTAGGACAGCCTGAAATACAGTAAACACTCAGCATCCACAGTCGTTACTATTGTTCCTGCTGCTATTGCTATTCAGAGTTGGGTAGAATTGCCTCATATCCCATTTCTTTCACTTGAGAAAGTTTCTTAACTCTCCAAGCCTCCATTTCTCCATCTATATCCAAGGGGCTTCTAACACCTACCTCACAGGGCTATTGCAAGGAGTCAGTGTGTCAGGTATGTAGAGATCTCAAGCAGTACTTGGTAGACACTAGATATCAACAAATGCTTGTTTTCCTTCTCTCCCTCATTCTTTATGAGGTGTTCCTTGAGTGTTTTCCTAAGGAGCCAGTCTCCTCCGTACATCATACCTCTAGAAGCATCCTATAAAGGTCTCAGCCCTTAGCGTCCAGATCCAATCATTAGCTAAAAGCTCATCCTCAAGAAGCTATAAGATGGTAGGGCGGACCAGAATCTTGGAGACCAGTTGACCTCATAGTTTACAGATGTGGGAAACTGAGGCCCAAAGACAAGCGGCAATAGATCCGAGTGAAAGAGTGACTAACCCGGAAATAAGACTCTGCCTCCCCTGATTTCTAGTCCAGCACTTATGTCACACTTTGATCCGCCCTCAGTAGTTTTCTCCACTTGGGGTCCTCTTTTTTCCTAGTCATCAAGCACACACACACACAAATGCACACACACACACACATGCCTGTGCTCCCAGAACTGTCCCTGTGAAGACTTAAAGGCAAGGGTCTTGAGACAAATTGGAAAAGGATAGGGCAATACCCCCAGGCACAGTCGGAGAGCAGCGACAAGCAGACCCACATCATGGCCGCCTGGCAGAGCCCAACACCCCCCCA
>NW_017731379.1:784774-805163 GCF_001890085.2 Hipposideros armiger
CACCCCCACCCCCCGTTAGCCATAACAAGAGTCATTAGGGAAGGGAGCCTCTGAGGCATGACATCATGTGAATGGCGGGTGTCTGTGGGCCTTGAAAGTGAAAGGGGATTAGGCCAGTGTTCTGGGGCTAGGCCATCTGGCCCTGGGGGCCCAAAGGGAGCCCCCCCCCGCCCTGCCTGAGAAATGTTTGCCAAAGCAACAACATGAGAGATGAATTTTAAAATTTGACATTATTAAAAACAATCAGCTCTGATTTCAAAGGCTAGCAAGGCTGCTCTTGAGCCGGCACGCACCCAGGCCCAGCCCACCCCACCTAACCCAGGACATCAGAGCCTGCCCTGGGTGAGTACGATGAATTAGCACTATCTATAGAGGAGGAGGATGAAGTTACAACTTCGCCAATTGGGAAGAATTCGGGAATCATTCCTGGCTTAGCTCACATTCCCAACTGCTTGTCAAAACGCACATGCCCACAACGACTGGATCCTGACAGCAGACGTCTTGTCCTCTGCATCAGAGGAGGATCCCAAGCCCCAGAGATGAGGCCGATGGCTCCAGAGGGAAGCCAGGCAGGTTCCCAGCTATCATCACCACCCCTCTATCTCTATCTCTAGCTCCATCTCTACCTCTATCATCTCTGTCTCTGGAACGACACCCTGCTCTTCTGGTTTAGGTGGTATCACTTCTGAATTGTATTCAGACATTGGTATGACCTCCAGCTTCTCTGCCTCCAATCCAGGGATTCCCCAGCTTGGGCCACAACTGCGTCTTCCTCGGGTCCTCTCTCGTCTTATTTACTTGGTCAGGACCAGAACCTTGACATTGGTATATTTTTAAAGGACCCCAGGAGACACGAATGAGCAGGCAGGGTGGAAAGCCCCAGCTGCAATCCACCCTTCCTCCTGTAGCCTGACTGCTGTCTCCAAAACACAGATCTGCTGCCATCTCCAAGAAGAAGGATCCCAACCCCTTTTCTTGGGGTACCAACTCCTTCACCATCCAACTCCGTCCTCCCCTCATGCCCCATCTCCTCTCACTCTCCCTTACACCAGTCGTTGGCTGAGATCTTCGGCTTCTAAACAAGCCACCCCTTTTGACTTTCGGGCTCAGACGCTTCCCTTTGCCTGGAATGCCTCGCTCCCCCACCCTCCACCCAAACACCCTCACCCCCACACCGGGAGTACCTCCCACGCATACCTGGAATTTTTTTTTTAACTTTCAAAGCCCAGCATCAATATTGCCCCTCCTGGGAAGGTTTTCCTCATGTCTCACACGGTATTAATTGCTCCTTGATGATAGTTGAAACCAATGCTTCAATAGTGTTAACCATGGGGTAGGCGCCATACATTATAATGGTTTTACATATCCTAATTCATTTCATGCTCACCCCAACCCTTCAAGGTAAGCAATATTATCATCCACGTTTTACAGATGAGAAAACAGAGACAGGCAGATGCCAAGTAGCTTGCCCAAGATCACATGGCCCCTGAGTGACAAGAAGGCATTGAACTCAGACTGTCTGACTCCAGAATCCACTGTGCTAGAAACTGCCATTTGGTGCTTTCTTCCATTTCTCTATTTATAGGCACATCTTACCCACTTAGCACTGAGCTCCTTGACTGCAAGAATTGTGTCTTATTATTATAAGTATTGTAATGTTATACGTATTATTATTACTAGTCGATTAATAGAAATATAAATAATAACAGCTCTAATTAATGTGTGGACTCTTCTGTGTAGGGCCTGAGCTTTCTACACATTATCTTCTCTACGACTCAGCAGCCATCTTCATTTTATAGATAAATCATCTGATTTATCTAGGAGGCTCTGTGAGGTTAAAGTCCGAGGTCACCCCTGCTTCTACCCTGATCCCCCCACACACACCCCACAAGCACTTAGTCAAGACACACAGTCAAGACTCAGTGATCTGTTAAATTAAACTGAGTGTCTCATTTGCAGGCCCCTACCTCTGAGTTCTAAGATTACAACTTGCTACTAATGACCAACAGCTATTACATTTTTATGATGTGCCAGGAATGCCACGAGGGGCTCCATGGACACCAGTTCATTAATGCCCTGAACCCCGCAAGGCAGGGCCCATTGCTTGCCCCATTTTCCAGATGTCTCGCAGGAGACACAGAGACTGTATGATGTGCCCAAGGTCACAGAGCCGGTTAGGAGCAGGTTCAGTGAGAAGGGGAGTCTAGCGTAGAGCGCTGTGCTCTGCGCCCCTCTTCTAGCTGCCTCTTGGGAACAGAAGCCCGGCAGGCAGATGAGTGAGCCGGGCGGCGGGCAATGAGGAGGGAAGAGCTGCGAGGCACATTCCACCAGATGCAATTTCCTCAGGCATTTCAGCAGAGTCCTCACTCAGTCCCTGTAGGACCAGATTGTCTCTGAAGCAAGATGAAATGGACTGTCCAGTTGCTCGCGGTAACACCTTATTTCTGCTTCTTCCGGGCCCCTGCACAGGCCCCTGTGCATTCCTAGTGACGTCACCCAGCTGTGCTCCCTCATCTCTCGGAAGAAGCTCTGTCACAGTCGGGAAGGGGGAGGGACGGACGGAGGGGGTGCTGAGGGATGACAGGGAGACAGGCTGCCTCTCAGCGCCTGCAGGAATGCATTCTGGGCATGGCCCCACAGCCCAGTTTCGGGAGGGTCCCCAAGCAGGGTCAATTCCTGACGATCAGAAGGTGGACGGCGAGGCCTGAAATGCCCAGACTAGAGATGAAAAATAATCCAACTGAATAAATAAATCACCAAAGAGAGCAGCAACCACAGTCTGCCAAGAAATTTAATCCCAAATGTGGAGAGTTGGTAGCCTGTGGGGGTGGGGGACAGGGAGGACTGAGGTTCTGAAAAGATTTAATTGGTGATAGGGCCCTAAGAATATGTAAATAGTCTCTTGGTTTCTATCCTAAAAGGAGAAACAGATGCCAAGGACTCGAAGTTTTCATATGAAAATCACCAAGACTCCGAAAATGTCATTTACAATGTATATAAATCGATTTTATCTCCTATGGGGGAGGGCCCCTGTTGGAGGTTTCCTTTTTCATCAGCCCCCTTTTACCATCGTAAGACCCATTTTGTACCCCCTCCCCCCTTCTCCTCTTCCAAAGCCCTGTCTCCTTAGACGCCACAAGATGGATGAGAGAAGGACTGGGGAGTTCAGGACACCTTTAACTTAAAGATTATCTAAATAAAGTTAACAATTTCCAAGTCCAGCCCTCGCTAAGAACCATCCAGGGACAAGGAATTAGTTCCCTGTATCTCCTTAGGCAGCCAATACTATTAGTTTAGACGATACTGAGTCTTAGAATGTCCCTCCCTTATGCAGAACTAAATTTTGTCTCGGTCAAGCTTTTTCACTTCTGCTCCTTGGCACCACACAAAACAGAACGGGTCATCCTTCCCTATAGCCAGCCCTTCTAGGAGCTCTCTGGGGTTACAAATACTTTGGACCCTTAAAAATAAAAGTAGCTGCCACATCTAATGGAAGGAGTTTGAGGTGAGGAGAAGTCAGGACACCAGCTTCCCAGGCCCAGATTTACTCCCTGGCTTTCAGGGCTTCAGTTGCTTCACCTGTAAAATAGGAGGATTGATGGCTGCCTTTCCCAAGGATGTGAAGATGAAATGAGAAAAGGGGGACATGTATTTTGGAGGTAAAACAACTCTATAAAAAGGGAATCCACTAAATACACCCAATGAAGTCATCGAAACGAAGGGGTTGGGATGCTTTTCCTCCTCTACTCATCAAGGGGGTTGAATCTGTGATTTCCCAAGTTCTTCCCAGCTCTGATGTGCAAGAAGTCTCATGTGAACGAGAGCAAAACAGAACGGGAGTTTCCAGAGCTGTGCAAGTCAGCATGCGCTGGCCCAAGTCTGGCCCGGGTGGCTCCTGGGAGCAGATGTATTTCCAGAACGGCAGAGAAGGAGGGGCAGGGTGGCAGGAGGATGTGGAGGTGGGGCTCGTCTCATTTATTTAGCCATTAGGCAAACAAGTATCAGGCTTCCAGGACATGGAGCACGTTGGACAAAGTGCACGGCGTAGGAGGATCTTCCTAACCGTGGTGAGCTCACCCATAGCCCACACAAGATGATTTTCCATGGCGCGGCAGGTTACATAATGCCCCTTACACCCCCAAAGATGCCCACGTCCTAATCCCCAGAACCTGTGACTATGTTACCTCACATGACTAAGGGACTTCGTCGATGTGATTAAAGAACAAAATTCAGTTGTTCTGGATTTTCCTGGTGGGCCCAACGTGATCACAAGGGTCCTTATAAGAGGGAGTCGGGAGAGTCAGAGTCAGAGAAGGAGCTGTGATGATGGAAGTAGAGGCTGGAGTGATAGGGGGCCATGAGGCGAGTAAGTGGGCAGCCTCTAGAAGCTGGAAGAGGCCAGGAAATGGGTTCTCCCCTTGAGCTTCCAGAGGAACAAAGCCCTGCCAACCCATTTTGGACTTCTGACCTCCAGAACTGTAAGAGAATAAATCTGTGTTGTTTTAAGCTACTGTTTGTGGTGATTTGTTGCAGAAGCAATGGGAAACTAATATACGTGGTTCACAGAGGAAACTTTCTGTGTAGATTCTTATACAATTATTTTCATCTGTGTTAGCATGCATGGGCCACAAAAAATACACACACACACGCGCGCGCGCACACACACACACACACGCACGCGCACACACAGTGCAAGCACATCTAACCTGAACTCATTCCCACCTCAAGATCTCTGTACTTGCTGTTCCCTCTGCCAAGAATGTTCTCCCCCTATATCTTCACATAGCTCCCTCTTTCTTAGCCCTGTTATCCCTGCTCTCAAGCTCAGCTTCCTCAGAGGGTCCTTCTCTGGCTGTTTTTTCTAAAATAGTGCCATGCATCCCACCACCAGTCCCCCAATGTTAGAGTGTTTTTCAAACTGCAGACTGCAATCCATTCATACATAGATCAAAAGATCAGTCTTGAATGTCTCAGAGTCAGTACATTGAAAAACAAAATAGAAAAGAAGAGAAAATACCAGAGCATGTCACGTGTAGTAAAAGTAAGTACTGTGTCTCAACATTTTTCTTAAAACATTTTCTATTTTGTGTGTTTGTATGTATATTGGCTGCAGTGTCATCACTTCCTTACTACAGATCAAGAATCTTGATCTAATCCATCACCCTGGCAAATTTTCTCCAGAATCACTATTATTATCAGAAATTCTCATACATGTACAGTCAGCCCTTCACATATGCGGGTTCCACGTCTGTGAATTCAACCAACTGCGGGTCAAAAATATTTGGAAAAAAAGTATTAGGTTGCTGTTGATGTGTGCTATGTAGTTAGGTCTACAATGGTTGCATCTACACTAAACATGTGTAGACTTTTTTCTTGTCATTATTCCCAAAAATGCAGAACAACTACTTATATAACATTTACATTGTATTAGGTATTATAAGTAATCTAGAGATGGTTTAAAATATATGGGAGGATGTGCATAGGTTATACGCAAACACTACACATTTTGGTACCCTTGGGGGTCCAGGAACCAATCCCCTGCAGATACTGAGAGTGGGCGGTATTTATTCTCTGTCATCTCTAAGAGAATGCAATCTTCATAAAGTAGAGACTTTGCCTATTCTTTTCTTTGCTGTGTCCCCGGCATCTAGAAGAGCCCGTCACCCCATAGGCATTCAATCAAGATTTGTTGAAGGAATGAATGAATGAACTGAGCCCATGATTTCATGAATATTATTGTTTAAGATAAGAGTCACATTTTTTAAAAAATAAGTTAATTTAAAGAATCATATTAAGTAACAAGTGGTACCCAGTGAGGCAAAAAAAAAAAATCCTCAAGAGGATACTGAGGACATAAAATAATAGATTTATTGCCTGCTCTTGAAGGGCTTCCAAGCTAGCTGGGGCGACACGCTGCACAAGGGCCAAGGAACAGAGGAATCCTGTCCCGGAATGTTGGAGATCACGTCCTCCTCCAATGTTTCACCCACCAGAATGCCGCAGCCCAGAGCACGGAAGTGACTTCTCCCAGGCCACGGAGTGACCAGCTGCAGAAGCAACAGGCGAGCCCCGTGTCTACCTCCCAGGGCTGCGGTCTCTCCCCTTTCAGCCTGAATGAAGGCTTTGGGCATGCTGACCTCCCAGTCAGTTTCCTTTCAATCCAACCACATTTGGGCCCTGGAGTCTGAAAATCCAGGATGAGAAGCTTCATCCCAACCATAACCCCACCCTCCCCACCACCTACTCCCATCCTGTGTGTTTTTTCTTTTCTGCAGCAGACTGTCCAGGAACTTGGAGGCAGCGCCATGCAGTGGAAAGATACCCAGCTTGGGAATCAGACAGAGCTGGCTTCCAGTAGACTGGTGTCTATTGCTTATTAACCAGGAAACTTGAGCAAGTTTCTTAACCTCTCTGAGCTCCACTTTCCTCATCTGTCAAATGTGGAAATAAAAGAACTCTGTAAAGTGCCCAGAAGAAAGTAGATTTTCAGGAAACGCTGGGTCCCTTCCCTGCTCTTCCAAGGGATGTATGCATTATTGCTGTGGCTTAACATTTAACAAATGCCCACAAAAAGTGGGCACTGTTCAGATGCCATCAGTGACAAGCTGACAAGCTGCCAGGGGGTCCCATTCTCAAGTGTCATCCTTAAGCGATCCAGAATAGATGTCCTTGCAAGAGGACTTGGTCCTCTGAGGTGAGGGTGCTCATTCCAGGGTGATGAGACACTCATGCAAGTGTCAGAGCATGAATGAAGGTGCTGGGAACGGTGGCAGCCCACTTCCAGCACTCAAAAGACATGATGGCCCCCAAAAGACATGTCCACCTCCTGGAACATCTGAATTCTACCGTATTTGGGGAAAGGGTCTTTGCCGATCTAATTAAGTTAAAGAGCTCCAGATAACATCATCCTGGAGTACCCAAGTGGGCCCGAAATGCAGTAACAGGTGTCCTTATAAGAAACACACAGAAGAGAGACATGAAGAAGAGAAGACCAGGTGAAGACGGAGGCAGAGATTGGAGTTATGCCGCCTCAAGCCAAAGAACACCTGAAGCCACTAAAAGCTTTTTCCCCTAGAGCTTTCGGAGAGAGGGCATCCCTGAGGACACCTTGATGTCAGACTTCTGGCCTCCTGAACTGTGAGAGAGTCGATTTTTGTTGTGAGCCACTCCGTCTGTGGTCATTTGTTACAGCAGCCGCTGGAAACGAATGCACTTTTATTGCATGATGATTCTGTGCCCGCCCCCACCCTCCACTCCACCTTGGACTCCTACTCATGGAGTAGTAGAAAGAACAAGGGCTTTAAAGTCTAGATTCTGACTTTGACTCTGTCGGCTCGTATCTGAGTAAACTGGATTTGCTACTTAGCCTGTCTGCCCCATGTTCACTCGTCTGTAAAACGGGAACAAAAATATCTACCTTGCAGGGTTGTTGTGAGGATCAAAAATAATAACTAGGGCCGGCTGAGTGGCGCGATGGTTAAGAACTGGCTTGGGACGCCAGAGGGCCCCGGTTCGGATCCCACATATGAGGGCCAGTGACACTGCCCTCTACAGCTAAGATGCTGAACAACAGCTCAACCTGGAGCTGGGCTGCCGTGAGTCGCTGGCGACGACGGCGTAGGCTGCAGCGGGTTGCCACGGGCTACTGTGTGTAGCCAGCAGCCAGCGTGAGCCGCCGGCAGCCACAGTGAGCGGCCGTCCAGAGGCCGGCGACTGATCCGCCTCGCCCGGGAAGAGCACAATGATGGTGCCAACTTGGGCCAGTGAAGCGATGTCCTCCACAACTAGACTGAAGAACAAAAGGACAGCAACTTGTCTGTTCCCCATCCCCCAATTTCCCAGCGCTGTTCCTACCCCCCAACTCCCCAATAAAAATCTTTAAATAATAATAATAATAATAATAATAATAATAACTAGAAAATGCCTAGCTCATACTCAGCAACAGGGGGGAGAGTCGAGTCCCGTTGGGCCCCAGCGATGGCCACAGAGTCCAGCGCAGGCCTCTCTCCCTGGGTCAGATTCCTAAGCAGAGTAGTCCCAGTAGTTGTTGAAAAGATAGGACATCCGGGGTTCTGAGGATGTGGAGCCAGCTCTAAAAGGAGCAAACCCCAGAAATATTCACAACTAGGAGGCAGCGTTTGTCTTGGCCTCAGGGCCTGGGGCACCCAGCTCCGTTCTCATGCTTTGAAGAAACTTGGGGTCCACTTTCTTCTATAAAACCAAGAAAACATTTGATTCTTCCAAGATATTTTCCATTTGACTGCTTAGAAGAAGAGAAGATGGAGAAGTAGATGAAGGAGGAGAAAGAGCATCTTCAAAAATAGGAGTGAGTCCTAGCAGAAGGTTTGGGTCCAAAAGGAGGACGGACAGGTTGACGTGAAAAGACATTTATTTGAGTCACCAGGCAAGGATAAGAGCAAGGAGCTGGAGATGCCAAGTGGTTGGGGAAAGGAGGGATTACTCGTTTGTGCAAATGCCATAGGGAGGATAAGGACTGAGGAGCCCCGAGAAGGGAAATGTGAAGGATGACAAACAGAAAATGTCGCAGGTCCCAAAGGCACCCTGAAATGCTTGCTCAAGACTGATCTTTGCTAGGCCTGCTCCCCTCCCACCTGGGCCTCCCCTTCCAAGTACCTTCCTCGGGGGTTCTCTGGGTCCAGAGCAGGTGGCTGCAGGGGTAGGAGGCAGAGTGAGGCACCTGAACATGCATAGATGTGTCAGGCAGAACTGAGTCTGTAGCTCAGTGGAAGAAATAGGTTTAAAGCTAGGATCTCGACTCCAAAGCCCGCACTCTGAACCATGAAGCTGTGTGTTCCCTCCACATCTACAAAATGAGGACTAAAACACCTTCCTCACAGGCTGTTTTGAGGACTAGCAATAACGAACACACCACCCCTGGCACATCCAAGGCCATTCACAAAAGCGTGTGTCATGGCCAATGTGACTGTTCCTGGGCTATGTTCTCACCAGCCTCCCAGGATGTGGATGGCTGAGCAATTATTTTGTTAATGAGGTACTGATATTCTTATTCTGATCAGTGGTATATGCCTCCCCTGTATCTCCCCTTGTCTATGCAGCCCTGTCCTTTATTAAATTTATCTCTGTTTATGCAATTACAACTGTCAGTATAGATCAACATGTATCTTCTTGAAAAATGAGGAAGATGAAAAAGAATGCCAAACTTGTAAGAATGCCAAACTTCAGAAACTTACAAGAGGATGCAAATGGTATTTTCCAAGGGTCACATAAATTATCCCATAACTCTAAGGTGAACTTGCAGTTTCCACAAACAGAACCCACTGAGATGAGCAAAGGGCCATGAATAACATCACTTCTCAAGACAAGAAATGGCTCAGTGCTCTACGGTGGTGCAGAGATGCCTGCAATCCCCACAAGAAGCCCTGGTGAACCCCTGGTGGTTTTTTAAAACTGGACCCAGGGGCCTGACATTACACAGGCATTCCCAGACAATCCTTCTCTAGCTGTTCCAGGTAAGATAAGAGGCTAGAAGGTGGCTGTGCAACTCACAGGCCAGGCGTCACTTCCTTTGTAACCCAAGAATCTGAAGATTTGGAATCAAACACACCAGGTTTCAAATCCGGGCTCTTCGTTGTGTAACTCTGGGAACTTACTTCCAATTACTCAGATTCTCTGAAGCTCCAATGCATGGGGATGACAACTTCCTTGGCAGTTTGGGGGCTCAACTGAGATGATTTGTGGAAATGGTTTAGGCAAATGTAGAACTCAAGTATTGATAGCACTTATTACAACAGCACGTGCTTTTTTTTTTTTTCCCTGAGAAACTTTAGCACTCCCCAAAAGGCCAATATTGTCAAGACTATATGTTGGGCCAATAGCACCACCTGGTGGTTAGCTATAAGATCTGGCAAACCTTGCCTCCGTCTTCGGACTTCCTTAGTTTGGTCATAGGAAGGCTCCCCTCACCAAAAAAAAAAAAAGACTGCCTTCAGAAAGGGACTTGGTTGAAAGAGGCCCCGCAGTCAGCAAGGGAACACAATCTGATCTATCATTTTCCCCTGACACAAGAAAAACTGGTTCAATCCACCTTATAAGACAAGACCAGCAAGGCATTTCACTTCTCTGAGCCTCCGTGTCTTCATCTGTATAATGAAAACAGTGAACTATATAGGTATAAAAAATAAAACATAGGCCTAGTGGCTGGCATCCAGTAGATACTCAAGGCAATTTTTGACATTTAGCAAGCAGTTGCATATGTCTGATCCCCTAAAGCTGTACCTGGTCTTTAGACATCAGCTGGGATATATGTTCTAAGAGCTCCAAGAAACAGCCAGCAGGGAGCCTTCTCCTGGGCCAGACTCTCTGCTCTCCACTAGCTGGATCACCTCCTCCCCTCTGGGGGGCACTGCCCCAAAGTCAGACCTGCTTGGGAAGTGCCCAACAGAAGCTAGGTTCTTGGAGCCTAGAACAGGAAGATCATTGGCTTATCCATTCATTCGTTTAACAAAGGTGCTGAACATTGGAAATACAAGGATGATTTGGCATGGCTCCTGGCTTCAAGGAGTTTGCATTCTAACTGTGGAGGCAGAAGAATAAAGAAATATTTAAGTGCGATGGACCAGGTACTGTGATAGAGGCATGTACTGTTTAAGAAGGTAACACAGAGGAGAAAGGAGCCGACTCAACCTGGAGGAGTCAAATGGATTCAATAGTTGTCTACTAAGCACCAAGCACAATGTGAGGACCTGTAGATACAGAATGAATAAATCCCAAGCCCCGCCTCCAAAGAGGCTGTGGTCTAGTAAGGGGAGGGAAGGATGCAGAGAAGACTTGAGACTGCAGGGGGTGTGGATTTGGGGAACTTGAAACAAAGGGAACAGCCTGAGCAAAGAAAGGCTTAAAGGTGGGACACAGCCAGGTCAGCCAGTGGCTTCTCCACGCCCACCTACTGTATCTTCTGAGCTACTTTCCCTGCTTAGGAATTCAGGAAATGCAAATATCATTTTTTCATTCATTGCTATATTTTAAACACGCTTATCCTCCACTGTGGTCCCTTCTCCAAGGGTCCCAGATAGGCAAGCCCTGTGCTACACCACCCAGGACATGCCCAGACAAGACAAGCTCCGTCCCTGCATTAAAAGAGCATTGAAAGCATCCTCCTCTCCAAGGTGACCTTCTCAGCACAGCCTGACCCACCTTTGCAGTGTGTTGAAGTCCTGGGCTTCTCCCAACCCCCAACCCGCCTGAGGCTCCAGCATCCCCCTGACCTACCAACTACAGGAGGCTGGGTGAGAGGTGCTACAAGGATGCTACAGGGCAGGATGAGGGGTGCCCACAAGTTCCAAATTTTCCTCATCTTCAGTCCCAAGAAAAGTAAGTGGAAACCACCATGCAGGCAGCTCCATTTCCTGAGTGTCTACTGTGTTCATTCTGTCTTCAGTGGTGGCAGAGAAAGGCAATGAAGAAGCTGGAGCCTGGAGCTCACATCCAAGTCACACGCTTCCTAGCTGGGTGGCTTTGGACACGTTACTTAAATTCTCTATGCCTCCATTTCTTTATTGGTAAAGTGGAGACTAGTCCCTACCTCATAGGGCTATTATGAGGATTAAATAAAATCATTTAGCAAAGTGCTTAGAAGACTGCCTGACAGAGGAAGAGCTCATTAACTATCAGCTACTATTCAACCATAACTATTTATTGCGATGCTATCGTGCACCAGGGTTGAAGCTGCAGCTGTGAGCCTCAGAGGCCTGGTCCTTGACTCACAGAGTTTACAGTCTGCTGGGGAGGTAAACTGTTAATACCAAGTAAGGACACAATAATTATATAAGCACCAACTGTGACGAGTGCTATGCAGAAAATGGATAGTGTGAACGGAGAGAGTAAAAGAACTAAGAAGAGGCACTGGAATGAGATTGGGAGTAGTGACATTTAAGTCGAGACCAAAAGGATGTGCAGGAATGAGGTGATGAGCCGAGAAGAGTGTGCCAAGGCCCTGATGTGGCCAAGAACGCTGTTCCCTCAGGGACTGGAAGAAGAGGCCAGGGTAGCACACATGAGAGAAAGGTCCCTGAGCTACGGTTGCAAAAGCAGGTAGAAGCCATCTCTTGCCAGGCCCTGGGGGCCACATGAGGAATTGCATATTTTATTCTAAATCAGTGGGAAGCCACTGAAGTGTTTTGGGAGCAGGTATATTGTTCAGATGTTATTTAATTTACATTTTCAAGAGATCACTCTGTTAATAACCTTAAGAGTAGAGTTGAGGACATCAGAAAGGAATGATTATAAATAGGGAGGTGGCTGGGGCTAGTGTGGGGACATCGGATATACATCCACAAATATAATCAACAGGAGGTGGTGATGGAATGGATGTGAGGGCTGGGGGAGAAAGAAGATGAAGACAACATTTAGCTGAAGTGGGGAAAGACAGGCGAAGGAAGCGATGTCAAGCAAACGGTCCTCTTTGGAGACGTCAGGCAGGCAATTCCATATGGAAATCTGGAATTCCAAAGAAATATACTTTTAGGAGCTATGCATTTGGGAGTAAGAAAATAAAGACATCATATCAAGTCATGGGAATGAATAAAATCACTTGGAAAGGGATTGTAGAGTAAGAACAAAAGAGGGCTCAGAACCAGGGATCCCAGCACCTGGAAGGCAAGTAGAGAAACAAGAGCTGGCAAAAGAGATTGAGAGAAACAGGGCAAAGTAGGAGAAAGTAATGTTTGTAAAAGGAAGGAGTGGTCCACAGGGTCTGTGGCTACTTCAGTGTTAAGTAAGATGAAGACAGAGAAGGAGCCACGGTGGATGGCATCATGGTGGTTGTTAGTGACCTTGGCAAAAGCAGCCTCGTGGAGTAGTGGGGTGGATGCCATATTGGACTGGGTGGGTGCAGGGGCAGTGTGTGAGGGCAGTTATTTTTAGCACCTTGAATCTGAGCTGGATGGGGAGTAGAAAAGCAATAGCTGAAGCAGGATTGAGGGGAAGGGTCAAGAGATGTTTTTCATTCCCTTAAAACGTTGAAAAAAATTGAGCAGTTGTTAGCGTGCTGAATGGAGTGATCCAGAAGGGACGGCAAAGGGAAAAACAGCCAAGAGATGGGATAAAGAGAGAGAAAAGGCTCTGGGAAGTCATGGGGGCTGGGGTACAGAGTGTCTATGGAGGAAGAATGAGACTTTAAGGAGACAAAGGAGAAGGCGGGGACAGATGGAGAAGGGCCGGTCCAGTGACTGTAGGGGAGTGAGGACCCAGCAAGACCCTTCCACATTTAATGCTCAACACAAATCCTGGAGAGTTGGTTTTATTTCCCCTGCTTTAGAAATGAGGAGGATGAAGCTCAGGACAGTTAAGTCACTTGAGTGGCCATGCCAGAATTCAAACTCTAGTTTGTCCAAACCAAAGGCCATGTTCTCTTTGGCCTGTCACCCTGAAAAGCTCACAACACAGTGCTCATTACGGAGGGAGTGCTCAGTAAACGTTAGCTGAATGAAGTGTTGGTTGTAAGCATAAGATCACCCCTCAACCCAGCTGAGATATTGATTTGAATCTCTTAGCAGCAGCAGGGCATGGAGCTCTGGGGAGCAGGAGGAGTTGGTTGATAAAGATGGAGGTCCCTGAGAAAGGAGTAGGTAGGTAGGCTAAGATGAAATGGGGGTGGAAGGACAGGTAAGAGAGGAAAAGGAGGAAAGATAGCATCAGCATAAATCCCCTGGGAGGCAGATCTCCACATAAGGCTCCCGGAAGTTCTCTGGTCTCTGAGCTAACCTATTTTATCCCTACTAATAAGTGTGCCTAAATGTCTTAGATCCAGACACCACACACCAGCATATGGATGACCTTGGATTCTCTTGGATTCTTGGATTGTCAGATGTCATGGTTTGGGGATTCCCCAACAAAAAGGTTGAAGCTCTAGATTCTGGATCAAGCCCCAGCTCTGTCACTTACTAGCTGTGCAGTTGTCAACAAGTCACTTTCCCTCTAAGATTGTGAAATATTTGTTGATGTGTTTTCCTCTGGTATTTGCTGTTTCTAGGTCCCTTATCCCATTAGGTGACTGGACTTTACAGCATCTATTTCTTCAGGGAAGGAAAGCTACCTCAGAAAAAAAAAAAAAGAAGTCTTTTGAGTTTCAAAAATAGATAGACCTGGGGTCTCAGGACACAGCAATTACATGATTAATCCAAGACTGATTGAAAGACCCCACCCCCATATAAAGAGGTAACGGTGTGGCAGAGACAGGTTAGCTGTTTACCACGCCCATTCCCCCTTGGTCCTGGGCACACAGGTAGACTATATTTGCCACACACCTCATCAGGTGAGCACAGCCATGGAACTGCGTTCTAGCAAACAATGTGATCAGCATGATGAGGCACTTCCTCATCTGGGACCTGACCCAGAAACACCTTCCAATCTCAGTTCTTCAGTGCTCTTGCTTTGTCCCCTCGCCTGATGTCAACACACCCAGCAATGTTGGGAGCCACATGTTGAGGATGAGAAAGCCACAGAGAGTAGGTGTCTGGAGAGCCACCTACAATGAGGAACACCCATTTTGGATTTCATGTGACTGATAAATAATAAACTTCCACAGCATTTGGACCCTCCTACAGCTTTGGAATTAGCACCTAACACTGCTTTCGTTCATACAATCGGGGGGACAAAGCTAATGATGAATAAACCCTTGTTTGTGGTGAGGCTGGGATGGTGAGGCTCTTCCCACTTAGATTTGTGGGATCTGAGAATGGAGGAGACCTTTGCCTCATTTCCTAGATGCAGCCCTGAAGGAGGTGGTGGCAAACCCACGGTGGAGTGGGTGTGGCGTGTCTAGAAAAAGAGGGCCCCAAGTTCAAAGTCACCAGAGTGGCAAGGGAGCCCAGAGGCCCAGAAGTTAGCTGAGAGACAGCCAGACATTCTGGAATGGAGACTAAGGAATGGCAGACACAATGGTGACCACATTGACCAAGGGCCAGCTAGGACAAGGGACATCTCAGTGAAAACCTGTGAAGGCTGGTCTGCCCACTTGGAACTTAGACGAAACCCAAGTGAAATTCTGCAAGGCAGTATAGGGGGCCTCAGGGAAATGGAATTGACCAAGAATTAAATTGTATCCCCTCCCCCACAACACAGTGGGAGCTTGAAATAGAAATTTAAGCAGAGTATCTGCACATCTGAGTTTGGAGACTGAGATTTTTACTTGCTGCTTCTCCATTTCATGGGGCTAAAAATGCCAGCCTGCCTTCTTCATAGAGCTGTGAGAATCAAAGTCAAATAATGTCCTCCTTAAGAAACTATATCACTCTGAAATATGACTTATCATTATTGTCATCATTGTCGTCATCTTTAGCTTTGGCCAAAGTTAATGGCAAAGGAACCTCAAGAGTCTAGCTCAGGGAGGCCATGCCTCTCTTCCGTCTCAGAAGAAAAAGAGGAGTGTCCACTCAATGGCTAAGGTCCATCATCCCGACCCTGTGGGGCCCCAATCCACAGGCCCTAATCCTAAAGAAATGGCTCCGTCTCTGGCCCTCATCCCCTTCTTCAAGCAAAAGGGCCCTGTTTCCTGGAGGTTTATCAGTGGCAACTGAGCTCACCCTGCAGCAGATAACAAGGGAGAGTCAGAGCTTTTGACGGAGGACTTGAACTCGAGAAGGCTGAGGGTTGTCATCACCTCATCCAGGTGATGGAGCTGAGCCCACTGCCTGGAGCCCATGCCCGCCTCTCATCCTCATGTAGGATCCAGATGAAATTCCCCTCAAAGAAGACTCCCAGCAAATGGGCCTTACATCTCCCCACAGCCACTTACATACCTCCCGATGTTTGGCACTTAATGGAGACATTGCTTTATGGAAGCAAACACACGTTTCTCATCCAGAATAATAGCTAATAGTGATTTATATATTCATTGAGAACCTACCAGGTGTCAGGCACTGTACTAAAAATATGAATACCATGTTTCATGTCCCTCCCACAAAAAAAAAACATATCCTCTTTTCAAAGACGAAGCACCTAAGGCTCAGAGAGGCTAAGTAACTTGTCCTAGGTCACAAAGCAGAATTGAAATCTAAGACTACCTGACTTCAGAGGCCAAGCTCTTACTCATTAAGCCCTACGGCATCCTGTTTTCTGTTTATGTCAGCATCCGGTGTTCTACACACGCAGGGGACCTGATGCTTTTAAAAAGGGAAATTTATTGGCACCAAATACTACAGGCCATCCTCACTTTGCGTGGTGCTGTGTTAACTGAAACTTGTGGTTGTCAGAACCATGTCCTCGCTTACCAATCTCAGCTGCCATGAACTGTGCAAAGTGAGGACTGCCCATATTATTCTCATTGCCATCATCATTGTATCAGACTGCAATAACGCCACATCACAAACCTTCCCAAAACTCAGTGACCTACAACAAGCGTTTGTTTGTGTTACTCTCAGGTCTGTGAGTTGTCTGGGGCAGCTCTGTGTGTGAGGCTGCAGGTCAGCTGTGCGTGGCTCTAGGCTCTGGATTGTGTGCAGGTCTAGCTATGTGTGCACGCCTTCCTCTTGGACTAGCAGCTACAGGTGTACATTCTTCTCAAGGCAGATCTTTGGAGCACAAAGAGGCCAAATTGTGCAAACATATTTAAGGCCTCTGAATGCCATTTTAGCATCTCATTGGCCAAAATAAAGCCAGATGGTCAAGCTAACATCAACAGGCTGAGGAAGTGACCCCCACCCGCAGTGGGAGGGCACTGGAAAGTCACATGGCAAAAAAATGGGGACGTACGATCCTTTTCCAGGGGGTAAAAAATTAAGACCCAGAGCCATTCAGCCACAGTCAGCTTCTTCATCGTCACTACCAGCTTGGTTACAAGAACAGGTTGGCAGAGTACAGTCTTGCAATCCTCCAGGGTCCTGCGTGGAGCACATCAGCCCAGCACATGGCTGGTGGTCTCCCCTTCCCTCTGCCCCTTCCTGCCTCCCAGTGACATCTTCGCTCCTCTCCCTGCCTCCAGGCACCCTCCTCACAACTCTGCCTCTTTCCCCGGGTCTGACTATTGAAACAACAGCCGGTTCTCAGCAGAATCCATTTGGACCAAGATAGGGTTGAGGCAAAAATCGGAATCAAATTCATCATAACAAGTGAATTTCTTCCACTTTGAAGCCATTGTGTGACTTGAACTTGACAGCTCTCTGAAGTACACAGAGCTGGGAGTGTTATCCAGGCTCCCGCTGTATAGATGGGGAAACTGAGGCTCAGAGAAGTGATGTGATTTGCTAAGAGTCTCACTGTAGCCTAACGGGGGCCCAACCCAAACTTGAATACAGGTCTTTTCAGTAAACGGAGGGAAGGAAAGTCACCAAACCCAGATCCCATAAACAGCTGGGGTTTGGAACAGTTGGACGCGGCAGAATGTCTGGGGAAAGGTGTGTCCCGTACAGATTCCCTGCACACACTTCCCTCCGGAAGCTTGGTCTGCACGGCCATATATACAGTCCAGCTTGCAGCCAACCTCTAAGCCACAGAACTCAGCGTCCTTCTGAAGGCCTTAAGAAGAGCAGATTTTCATTTTCATTCCAGGAACTGGATGAGTTTACTCGTATCCATCACTGAGCACCAAAGAGACACCATTTTCTATTCCTCCAAGGACTTTTCCTCTAGCCACCCCGTCACCCACTTCTGTCTCCATCCCTTCCACCAGCCCCATTCCTGCCTGCACCTTCTCCGGGCATGAAGTTCATCGCCTGCCCAGTTGGATAGGTTTTGAAATGAGATGAGAAACTTAAGCAAAATTCATTCTGCAGTCTTTTTAGCTACAAAGTGATGTTGCTATGTTTTGGGGATGATAGTAAAATAAGGACTTTTTTTTTTTCAGTTAATGAATTGGCTGACATTATGATGTCAGAAGGACTGGAGCCAAAGGTGTTTTGCTAAAGGGAGTCTCCCCACAGCCCCCCCTCCAGACGACACGGCACCCCTGGAGCCCATAGTACTTGCGACTGTTCACGCTGTTTACACACCCAGCTCCCCTGACTGCCTCTTTGTGGGAAGTTGTTTACATGAATTTATTTTGGGAAAATTCCATTAGACGGGACCAGGATTTCTTCACAAATCATTGCCTCTCACTTGTGTCTTGATCAAATCTGGGCAGGCCACTCTCTCTTCAGAGCCCTGACTCCCTGTGTTTCTATTAGGGGTTGTGGGGGAGGGGGCCAGGGACAGAGGATGTGGAAGATAATGAAGTGGCCGGGGATGGGCTTAGAAAAAAGAGGCCTGTCTGGTGGGGTAGGAAGCAACAGCTCGGGGAGGACAAAGGGGTCCTCACTGGCTTGGGGACTTCGGACGCCCATCAGCAGCTTTCCAGACTAGAGTTATGTGTGGACTTGCCTGTCGTGTGCCCGGCCCTGTGCTATGCTGCTTGGACACAGAGACAAATCGGTGATGGTCCCCGACCTCAAGAAGGTCAAAGTTTCGAGAAAGAGGGACAGAAACAAACAATTCAATCGAATGGTCTTGGGGTCCTTGTGGGGTCTCTACACCTTGGTCCCACCCAGCCCTCAGTTAGTCATTGAGCATGTTGATGCCTTCTGACAATTCACACAGGTCATTCACTCTGTTGAAGGACCCCAAGTATTAAAGGCACCCCAATTTGTTCCCATTGGTTTGACCTGACATTGGTATCACATGTGCACAGGCCACATCGTTGCTTCTTTAATGCCAGAGCTACTCCCTCTCCTTCCCCAAGAAGAGACTTACTGGAGACCCATGAGGAGCCAGGCCCTGTGGACTCAGAGAGGCCGAGACATTCTCCTTGCTCTGCAGGGGCTCAGCCTGGGTCCAGAGCAGGAGGGAAGGGAATGGGGACCACAGCTTAGCCACAAAGTGGACACCTGCGCCTGGATAAGGGGAGCTGGCTGTTGTTCCGGGTGTCGTTCCAAGGAGAGTTGGAAGGAAGGGGGCAGCTCCTGGCAGGAGCTCAGCACCACACTGTGCCATCATCTGCCCAGCACGCCTGGCTTCCCTGGCCAGAAACACTTCTCCCACTGCAGACTGCTGAGGCCCATGATCAGAGAGCTCACCAAGCAACCCTGGGAGGGGTCTACTTCTCAAGGGAGCTTGCCTCATCTCTATGAGGAGGGGGAGCACCATCAGTTCTGCAGATATGCTAGCCATGGAAAACCTTGTGATGGCAAAACTTTGGGCAGTGCTCATGACTCACACTTAACTGAGCACTTACTACATACCGGGCACAGGCCTAAGGGTGTCACATAGGTCAATGCACTTAATCCTCCCAGCAACTCTTTAAGCTAGGTATTTATTATAGAAAAGCAAATGCGGGCCAGCCGAGTGGCTCAGTCGTTTAAGAGCACAAGCTCTGAGCAACAGGGTCACCGGTTCAATTCCCACATGGGCCAGTGAGCTGTGCCCGAGCTGTGCCTGAGCTGAGCTGCCAATGGGCATCCGGATGGCTCAGCTGGTGAGAGCACGTGCTCCTAACAACAAGGTTGCCAGTTTGACTCCCACACGGGATGGTGGGCTATGCCCACCTGCAACTAAGATTGAACACGGCACCTTGAGATGAGCTGCCCTGAGCTGCTGACGGGTGGCCAGATGGCGACTGGACTTGGAGCTGAGCTAGCTGCGCCCTCCACAACTAAAATTGAAGGACAACAACGTGGCTGTTCCCCTCCCCCAATTCCCCAATAAAGTCTTTAGGGGGAAAAAAGCAAACGTATGAAATATTAAGTTATTTGCTTGAAAATCCAATATGACCAGATAAAACACAGTTCCTTTTATTGACGAGAGAGTTGGTTTGCTTTGCCCCCACAGATCTGACTGTAAACTCTCAGGGTCAGAAATAAAAAGACTCTGCTATGCAGACAGTGATCCATACTCCCTAGGAGTTTAAAAGCCTCCACCAGGGTCCCAGGAGTACAGAGGCAGGGGAACAGGGTACAGTGAGCATGCCTTTCAGAGTCAGATCTCTGTTCATAGCCCAGCTGTATCCCTCACTAACAGGGCAAGTAACTTCAGCAAATCCCTTAAACTTTCCAGATATTACTTCACTCACAGAGTTGTCATGAACATTAAATGCGATAATGTATGCAAAACACCTAGTGCAGCATCTATGGTACAGAGTAAAAAATACAGCGACTGCTCCTTTTATCCAGATGGGTACAGAGGCAGCATGCGGCAGGGTATTAATGCAAGATGTGGTACCGTTATGGGGTATTCCTTGAGGCCCAGGCTAGAGGTATTTTAGGGATAGAGATCATCAGAGGGACTGGCCTTATTTTACTTATATCGCCCACTGTTCTCAGCACATTTCCGTGCACATTGTAAGTGTTGTTGAATGAATGAGTGAATGGTTTAGTGGATAGGTGGATGATGGATGGATGGATGGATGGATGGATGGATGGATGGATGGATGGGTGGATGGATG
>NW_017731379.1:805228-814121 GCF_001890085.2 Hipposideros armiger
GGATGGATGGATGGATGGGTGGATGGATGGATGATGGATGGATGGATGGATGGATGGATGGGTGGATGGGTGATGGATGGATGGATGGATGTTGGATGGATGATGGATGGATGGATGGATGGATGGATGGATGGATGGATGGATGGATGGATGATGGATGGATGGAGGGATGGATGGATGGACGGATGGTCCAAACAAGTCAGTGCCTATAAAAAGCTCCACCACACCCCAGTACATGTCTCATTTCAACACATCAGAGAACACTGCAGCCTTTGACTCCTCCCCACTCCTCCAAAACCTGTGGCTCGTCTTGCCAGATATCTCCTCGTTGCCTCTCTGCTCAGCCCCTTCACAGTAATGCATTGTTCCCCTATCTGGTCGCTCTGGACTCTGACTTTGCCTTGGAGCAGTGTCTTTTGGAGCCACACTCCACAGTCCATGGGCCAACTCCATCCCAGTTCCCAGTTGTACCCTCCACAACCCCAGCCTGTGCACAGTGCTTTCAGGTTGTTGGGGAGGTAATATGCAGGCATTCATTCCCTGGAGCCCCAGTCCCCGGAGACCTGGGCTGGAACAGTGGGGCCTGTGTGTCTTGGCATTCCATGGCCAGACTCCAGCCATGCACTGAGGTTGTTTCATGCACAGCCTTAAGTGCTCTGTGCTCTGCCTACTCAGGAGCCAGGAGCAAGCCCAGCCTGAGGCTCTGTCGCCCTCCTTTGGTAGTGGCTAGAGGTGAAGAGAGAGCCCAGCCTCCAGCAGAGTATAGGAGCCACTGCCTTCCTGGGGACCAAAACAGCCCTTCAGCTGCAATCACTCTAGGTGCAGCTGACTTCTCCAAGGTCAGGGTTTCTAGTCCAATGCACTCATGTACCACTAATACCTTGACAGCTCCTACTCGCTCCATTACCAGTCCCAGAAAAATTACCTGATACCTTGGCAAAACCTGTGCCTTCCCCTTACAGATACCAAGAGAACCTCAGATCCAGGTTCTCAGGAGATACTGCATGTCATCTTCCTAGTTTCATACTTGGTGGGGAAGGTAGAAAGATGGACATGACTTCTCTCCCATGACTGGGGAGAATGGTGAGGCCATGTTTAGGCTGTGGGCGCATCAACTGGATTTTGTCTTTTTTTACATCCCAGGCCTCAGCTTCAGGGAAGAATGGCCCACAGTTCAGCAGGGTTCTGGGTGGTAGGATGCAATTTTAGATTAGCAATCATTAGATTGCTAATTAGATTAGATTCAGTGGAAGGGCACCACCTCTTCAGGTGCCTGAAGGACAGGTCTGTGCAGTGTCCAGGTCTGGACACTATGACAGGCATCCGTGGCAGGGGGCAGGGTAGCTGGGTTCTCGCCACAGAGTGTATGGGAAGCAGTATGTCCAGAGGCTGATGACGTCTGTCACTTGTGGCTCACTTTACCCTTCGGCCACTGGCCTCTTTTGCCCAGAGGCCCTGATCCAACCTTCTTCTGGGAAACTCATAGCCAGTGTCTCGGTGCTGCCCTCTCTTGAATACTGGTTCCAGAAAAAGATGCATTTTATGGGGCAGATGTGGAGGTAGAGGTGCTGTTCTAGAATCACTTCCATCAAGTTGAGCCTGGAGCCCATTTCTGTGATAAGCACACCCACTCCCCTGGCAAAGACATCAATACCAGGCCCTCCACCTTCCCGGCAGGGTCCTCATCCATCTTGGAAAGGAGCAAGGAGAGGGAGAGGCATCGTGAAAAATGCAGCATCTGCCTGAATAATCCAATTGAAGCTTAGTTCCCTAAGAGGCTGTTAACTACCGGCTTGGACTAAGGTTACCTGATTGAACCAACTCCTACGGGGTGTTTTTCCTTTACATCTTCCTGAAGAAGAGAATGGTCATAAGAAAGACACAATCCATTATGAACAGTTATCTTTGATTTATAATTTCACTGAATATATGATTAGAGAGTGCGGACACTTAGACCCCCACTGAAAACATACGAGCAGCAACCTCAGAGGTTGGATGGGAGAATTAAATGCATTGCTGGATGCCTAGTACTTATCCTGGCTGGGGTGAGCGCTCAGTAAGTAACTGCAATTATTAATATTTTTATCAAAATGAAGATTATAATGACTGCACTTCAGGCACCATGGAGATTAAAAGAGACCTTCTCAGGGCTCAAATTTGTCCCACTCGGGCAAGGTCTACTGTTGCAGAGACCTGGCCTGACATCCACAGGCCACTCAAGGAATTGTCACTCTGTTTCATGGTTGAGGCCATAGTCCCTTGACACTGAGCAGAGGACGGTTCTCAAATTGTGGGAGAAGGTGGGGACAGAGGAGGGCAGGCACGGCTCAGGGGAGGGGTGCCTGCTTCCATTCATGACTGCCTACCCTGCCCAGATCCCTGGGCTTTACCCCAGGGCAGGCTTATTGAGGGCAAGACTATTAGCACAGAACTCCATCCAAAGGAATGAAGGGCAAGGGGCTCTCAGACTTTATCCAGGGCAGGAGAGGAGGGTACCAGGATGGTTTCCACCACGTCCATCAAACAGCCAGGTTCCCAGGTGCTGGCAGTGTTCTGTTCTTGGCCTGGGTGCTGTTACAAACGTGTGTTGACCTTGTGGAAAATTCCTCAGGCTGTATATACATTTAGCATTTGTGCAGTTTTCTGCCCTTATGGCTAATTCAATTAAAAGCTTATTTTTAAAAGTCATCAAGACATCAAATGCCCTTCCCCTACAACCTCTGGGTTCATCACAGCACCTGCCTCCCTGGGCAGAGGAGAACATCCTTGCAAGTGTTGCTGCAAGTTGTTCAGCTTCACCTAAGTCATTGGAGATTGGGCCAGGCCAAGAACTGCCTCCATGGGATATTGTACTCGTTCACCACAGCACTCAGAGTCTGACCTTGAGTCCTTCTTTCATTCACTTAACAAGCTGATGTGTGCCACACATTTACACTCAGCGTGTCCTAAACTGGACGCCTCATACCTTACCCCAAAACCTGTCTGGCTCCATTAACTTATACATCACCGTTCACCCTGAGACTGCCTCTAGTTCCTCCACCTTCATGGTTTACAACAACCAATCGGTTATGCCACAGATTCTGCTTTGGAAAATGCGCCAGGCTCCATCTCTTCCTTTCCTCCACACAGTCAGCCCCTGTTCTCTGTCTTCAACCTCTTGTACCTGGACCATGATGATGGCTTCCTACCTTGTCTCCTTGTCTGCAGCTTCCATGCCATCATCAGAGACCGTGTCATTCACTATCGAAAACCTTCAGTGGCTCCCTGCAGCCTCTGAGAAAAAGGTCTAAACTCCTTCAAGTAGCCCATAAGGCCCTTTGTGACCTAGGCGCACCTCTCACTGAACCCCTCCATTCACTTACTACCGACTGCATGGACCACTGTCCCCTCCCCACGTTCACCTAGTACGTTTTTGCTTCCATGACTCCACCACCTTTTTGTTTCCATCCCAAATGCTCTCCTCACTGCCCTATCTTTTGCCATTTCCCTTAGCTTCCCCTCAGAAGTGACCTCCTCTAAGAAGCCTGCCCTAATCCTCTGATCAGATTTCATTGCCTCTTCACTTGGCAGCTACCACATGCTGCTGGTACTTAAGACCATTCTGCCTCATCTTGTCAGGATCATTATGCAATCAGAAAAACCAACTGGCGCTCCTTCGAAACATTTCCAGAATCTGGACATTTCCCACCAGCCCCAGTGCTACACCCTGTCTCTTGCTGGGATTTATGCAAGCGTCTCCTCTTTGCTCTCCCTTCTTGCACTCTGGCCTCCTCCCCGACAAAATCCATTCTTTACAGAGTAATGCTCTTACATATACCTCAGCTTATGTTCCTCTTCAGCTCAAAGTCTGCCTCAGAATCAAGTCCCAAATCCCCACCATGGCTTGCTAGATCCAACAGGAGGGGGCTCCAGCCACCTCACTGCAAAGTCCTACAGGATGGGCCCAGCCACCTCTCTTCAAGGTCCCACAGAACGGGCTCAGCTGCCTCTCTGCAAGGTCCTAATATTTTTTTTCAACCATTTAAAAAGGTGAAAACCATGCTTGGCTCACAGGTCATAGAAAATGAGGTGTCAGGGTGGACTTGGCCCATAGAGTGTAGTTTGCCTACCTTTGTCTTAAAGGATGAGTTTAGACACTCCAGGTGAAGAGAGAGGAATGGGTTAAGGGTGAGAGTAAAGGTGACTCGACAGTGTAACAGCCTTCACACAGTCTTTAAAACACTAAAATATAGTCTATTTGCTAAATGAAAAGAGGTTTGGTATGGAGGTGGTGGCTGTGGGCTGGGGGCTGGGCTGGAACTGAAGAAGCTAATGAGGTCCGATGAAGAAGGGTCTTATCTGTCAAATTACAAGATTCACATAATGAAGACATAATCAGATTTGTAGTTTAGGAACGTAACTCAGGAGTGAAGAGAGACTGGGATAGGCAGGCTGGCTAAGAGATCGCAGCTTTACTGCAGGCACTGATATTCCGGACCCTGCTGATACGCCTGCAAAAGCCAATGGCTGAATAGTCAAGAATTTTTGTAAGCCAGCTATTGAACACAGTCATTTAAAATTAGAATATAGAAAATTACAATTAAACAAATTACATTTAAAACAAAGGTAATAAATATACAAAAATTCATCACTTTCTCATTTTTATATGACATTTTTGCCATTATCTTTGGTCTTGAGATTATTTACATCTGGTGTATCCGTAGAGTGGAAACGTGACATAATGACATGCTACTGTGTGCATCTCTTCCCAACTCTGCTTTCAGTGACCTCACGTTGGTAGCTTGAAATTGGCCACAGATCATGGACACATGCTACAAAATCAGGGCCCTCTTTCTCCCCCAGAGAATCAGTTGTTAAGCATTTACGAACACACCAGTGAGTGCAGGTGAAGGAGGATGGGCCAGTGTCCAGTCCGTGATGGCGTAAGTGGCGAGTCGGGGCGGGCTGGATTAGAATCTACTCAACCAGGTAGCTTTGGAGAGCGGAGGAAGAAGGACAAGAAAGAGAAGGATGGCCTCCAGCCAGAGAAAGGGCTATTTATAAAGAAGCACTTCAAACTCAAGACTTGGCTCTGCGCGTCCTCCGTGTGCCTTCTTCCCAACGGCCTCGACTAACAAACCAGGGTAAGTGTGTGAGGCTGAGCCCGGTGCCCTGGCAGCCCCTGTGCAACGGGAGGAACAGAAGCACTTGCTAAGATCACCCGAGGAGGTCGGCCGAGCCCCCAGCTTCCATTCAGCCACAGTCCCTGCACCACAGGCCTGTCTGTGTGTTTACATCTCATATATAGCTGCGTGCAGAGCTATTTGGGCGCCCGCAGCGCTCCACGAGCGGGTTTGTGTGTATTTATAACCACAGAGCTATGTGTGGACAGCCCCCCATATAGATCTCACCTACATCATTTCACACATCCCCCAGGTGCCCGGGGCCTGCTTCCTGACCTCACGTCAGGGGCTGGCCGCGGTAATTGACTCTGATGGGAACCGTGCTCTCCCAGCCAAAGGCACGCAGCCCACCTCCCACAGCCAGCGCTTGCCTCCCTCCCACGGACCTGGGGGGCTGGACCTTCCTGGTAAAGCTCTGCAGAGAGGAGAGCTATAAACATGCCACAGGCTGACCCGCATATGGAAATGAGGCTCGTGGTTGGGCCTGGCGCCCAGCCACAAGCCTGTGGCCTCGCTGCCGCCAAGTATCTTTAGCATGAACTTCGTTAACATCGGCCCCCCTCTGCCTCCCTCCAATCTCTCTCCTCCCCTGCTCTGTCTTACACTCACAGTCTGTGGTGTCTCTTTCAAGGCTGAGGTCTTATCCTCAAGACTGCCTGGAGGGCTTGGCTCCATCACCCTCCGATCTGACAATAATAATAACCATATAATCATACCTTCCACTGACTGTGTTAGGCACTGAGCTAGGCGCTTCATAGTCATGACCTCATTGAATCTGCTGGGAAGACCGATTTTACAAATAAGAAACCTAAGGCTGTAAAGGGGGCGGGTCACTCAGTGAAAAGGCCAGAGGCTGAAGAGGTCAGAGATGTCCTAGGGTGTCTGGGGCTCTGTTTACACAGCAAGTCCCAGGGCTACACACATCAGGCTGGAAGGGCCACTGCATGCAGGAGAAATCAGGTAAGCCCAGGACAAGGGCAGTGATGGCACAAGTAGAGAGAAGGAGATGGTTGGGGTAGAATCAGGTTACTTTGGAAAGATGAGGGAGGAGGAAGAGGAAGAAAAGGATGCCTCCAAACTAGAGGCAAATAGAGAAAGAGCAATTTATCAAGAAGACAGTTGGTCCTTTTCCAAGAGAGAATGGGACGAAGGTCATCCAGGGGGGCATGGCAGGAAGACGCTCCCTGCCTCGCAGGCTGCTCCTGGCTGGGCAGGGTGCTCTCTTGTAGGCAGTGCCAGGCTTGGCTTCCTAAGGGACCTGGACTGGGAGCCCCCCTTGAAGACACAGGCCAAACAGCTCCCCAGGACCATGCTTGAAAAATGTCAAGCCCTTATTCGTTCACTAATTTTCCAGGCCACCCCTGGGGTGGGGTCCAACCGCCATCAGGAGAGGAGAAGGGAAGGAGGCAATAAGACTTGTTCTCGAGGGCAGAGGTCCCCCTAATCTTTTCTCTCTGACACCCCTGACATAGGCTGGGATTGACCTAGACTGTCCATTGCTGATTTGTCCACTAAAGTCTGCGTGGGTAAGCTCCTTTCCTCTATTCTTATCTCCTTCCTTCCCTCTCTTCTTCTCTTTCCTTTCTCTACAATTCTAACAGTTAGATTGTTCTTTCTTGAGTTGAACCACTATCAGCCTCCGTGAAGCTTCCACCCATTTGCTCCTGCTTCTGCCTTCTGGGGCAGTGCAGAATCCGTCAATAATAAACAAAAATGAAAACAATTGATGAGGAGGAGGACAACGATGATGTCAGATTTAGTTATTCAGGTCTTACTTTGTGCTAAGCCCTTTCCATGCATTGGTCTACTAAATCCTCATAGCAACCGCACAGAAAAGGTCTTTTTCTTATCCCCATTTCAAAGATGGAGAAACTGAGACTTAGAGGGATTAGGTAACCCACCCCATATTTCACAGCCAAGAGGTGGCAGAATTAGGATTTAGATCCAGACAATCTGATTCAAAAGCCATGTCTCCTAAGCATCAGGATGCATTGATTCCTCCTCATCTTCCCATTTGCAAACCTTCCAATACTTGTGGCAATGTGCCTGCTGAGCGACCCATCACTCAGTCTAGTTTCCCATGCTGCAGTGAAGCCATGTCTTCCCGACCTGGACTGTAGAGAGATGAGTGTAGGCCTTTACCCACATGCCCATCAACCTTCTCCAAGGTTGTCTCATCCAGCAACCTGCTTTGGAGAAGGAATGCATTAGCCCTGTATATTCAGCTTACATCTTTCAGAGACCTGAGCGATTCGACCACAAAACAGAAATAACGGAATAAACTGTGTTGAGCATCCACCTGGAACCATGCCTGCCATCTCTGTTATGTCACTTGCAGTCACCCATTTGGAGATCTTTCCTAAATCAACCAACACCCCTCCTACTCCTTCTTCAACACATCTCCCCAATTCCGTGTCGGGGTGGGGAGCGGGGTGGGGTCCTCCCTGCCTTACTCAGGTTAGAAGTGTCCTCTGTCCACCACTCCACCTCCACCAGTAATAAACCCAAGTCCAAGCCAGCCCACTGTCATTGCAGTAAACAGCCCAGACATGAAGCCCACCTCCCTCACTCCCCAGAAGATTCATAAATCAGATTCAGACGCCTATTGTTCTGGACACAGTCAGAATCAATTGCAGGATTTTAAATCTCTCAGCACAGAGCAGCTGGCTGGCTATGAGAGGCCCCGCTATGTCTCTGGGAAAGCTGGCCAGGGATGGAAATAAGAACGAAAGAAAGGAAGACCAAATAATCAAGAGTTACCACGAGCTCTTGGCCATCTTCACGCAGTATCCTTCAGGAGGGAGGCCCCCAACTGTATCATAATTTTCACTTC
Organism: Hipposideros armiger; assembly: GCF_001890085.2. NCBI lineage: Eukaryota > Metazoa > Chordata > Mammalia > Chiroptera > Hipposideridae > Hipposideros > Hipposideros armiger. Next base: position 813,224 of record NW_017731379.1, read on the forward strand.
ATAAGGGGAGGGGGAGAGGGTGGAAAGTCAGGCTGGGAAGAGAAGGGACCAGAATGAGGCAGGTCAGCTGACCCCAGGTTTAGCCCTCGGATGGGTGGGGTGCTCCACACCCACCTCCTAACCTCACCAATGGCTAATTTCATCTGCAAATGTTTGAATCTTTCCAAAGTGAGCACTCGCTGCCTGAAGCCACAGGGTGAATTCTAGATTATTATTCCAGAATCCCCAAGAAGAATTCATAGAAATCCTTGTATCTCAGACTAATTACCACTCTTTTGCCACCACCCCCACTCCCTCCCTCGGCATTGGTCTTGTTTTTTGTTTGTGTGTGTGTGTGTGTGTGTGTGTGTGTGTGTGTGTGTGTGTGTGTTTTAATCCCTTACTCTCCTGGGAGACATAGTGTGCCTTCCACTGCCGCCTGTGTGGCTGCTAGCATTTTCCCTAGCTGTTTATGTGGAAAATCATAAAAATATTTGGTGGCCAAAAAAAGAGAGGGGAAATGCTTTGGTGGTCTGATGCAACAGAAATGCTTTGGGAGTGGGGCAGAGGGAGAGCTGGATGTCTTACTCTAATCCAAAAGCATGCATAAACACTGTATTGATTGAAAAATACTACATGGAAGACACATTTTTCTTGAAGACCTGCCCCACCCCACTCCCTCCAAGCAGACAAAAGCACTGTTGGCAGCTGGCAGAGGGTAAGTCACTTAAAATCCAGCCACAGGGTGTGGGAAGAGCTAAAAGCAGAAATTCTTGGGCACTGTGTTCAACCCTGGGTCTGGTATGATGCTCCTGCCCTGGTGGCCTAATTCTTTTGGCTGAAAGAGGAGGCAGTGCTGATGGTGATGATGGTGATAGTGATGGTGATGATGATGGTGGTGGTGATGATGGTGATGGTG
>NW_017731379.1:814575-815310 GCF_001890085.2 Hipposideros armiger
ATGATGGTGATGGTGATAGTGATGATGATGGTGGTGATGGTAATGGTGGTGATGGTGATGGTGGTGGTGGTGGTGGTGGTGGTGATAGTGATGATGATGGTGGTGATGGTGATGGTGGTGGTGATGGTGGTGATAGTGATGCAGATGTTGCTGTTGCTACTGCAGCTGATACTGATCAAAACACATTTGTCCTGCATTTTGCAGCCATGAAGCCTCTCCACATAAATTCTCTCCTTTGATGCTCATAGCAGTTCCCAGAAGGAGGTGAGGCAGAAATCATTATCACATGATACCCATTTCATAAAGGAGGAAAACAAAGCCCACAGAGATAAACTGTCTCATCTGAGAGCACACAATTTGTCAGTAGCAAAGCTAAGACTCAAACCCTGCAGATAAGCTTTAGACCATGTTGCTTTGGACTCTCAACAGCACTGCCCAACAGAAAGATAATGTGAGTCATGTATATCCTTTGAAATTTTCTAGTAGCCACATTTTAAAAAAAAATAAAAAGAAACATTTGAAATAATATATGTTTTATAACCCAGTACATCCAAAATATTATCATTTCAACATGAAATCAATGCAAAAATTATTAATGTGACATTTTGCATTCTTTGTTTTCATACTAAGTATTTGAAATCTGGTGTTTATTTTGTGCTTTGAGCACATTCTCATTTCACTGTGGCTAGTGGCTACGTTACTGGCCAGCATAAGTCTAAAAGGATTAAACAATGG
>NW_017731379.1:816010-824837 GCF_001890085.2 Hipposideros armiger
CAGTATCTTTTCTTATCCTCATCTTCATCTTTCTCTTCCTTCTTCTTGAGCATCAGCTGCTAAAACATCTAATCCAGATATTAGCACTGAGTGATTTGCAAGTCATCTACAAGCAACAAGTTGGCCTCTGCCTTCAACCAAATTATACACGGTGCTTCACCAGGCACAGTGTAAAAACAATGACCCCTCCAAGAACACTGGACACTCATCTTTGTGCTTCCAAGAGGGTGATATGGATGGAGGGGGTAACAAGGAGGAGGGAGAAAATAATGGAGAAAGGCGGGAGGGTGAGGGAGTGAAGGAAGGAGGGAAAGTATACTGGGGTGAATAGTGTTCCCCAAAAATTCATGTTCACCTGGAATCTCAGAATGTAACCTTATTTGGAAGTAGGGTCTTTGAACATGTAATTAGTTAAGATGACTAATCCAATGACTGATGTTCTTGAAGAAGAGAGAAATTGGGACATACACAGAAGACATAGGGGGAAACATCGTGTGAAGACAGAGGTGGACATTGAGTGATGTGTTTGCAAGCCAAAGAGCACCAAGAATTACTGGCAACCACCAGAAGCTAGATAGTGGCTCAGAACACATTCTCCTCTAGAGCATCCAGAAGGAACCAACCCTGCCAACACCTTGGTTTCAGATTTCTGGCCTCCAGAACTGTTAGAAAATGCACTTCTGTTGTTTTAAACCATCCAGTTGGGGGTAATTTGTTATGGCAGCTCTACAAAATTAATACAGAAAAGGAAGGCCAAGTCAGACATGTTTTCTTGTAAAAACCAGCAGAGTGGTTGATGGCAAGTAGGCTCCCTCATGTGCGAGCCCTGATGAACACTAGACCTGGAGGTATTAAAAAGAGGTGATGGGGATTTCATCTTTCTGTTACCATCAAAGGAATTCCTATTAGGATAGGAAAATAAACTGATGATCACATGACCCTCTTTCATTGCAAAGCTGACTCTGTGATTCTAGAACTCTTCACTGATACTGGAGCAGCTCTGAAGGGGTTGAGGTTTGAGATAGCCACTTCCTCATAGGCCAGACTCAGATGGGACATTGAAGTGGACACTCTTTAGATGAGGTACTGGGTCTGCTGAGCCCCAGCTTCCAGGAGACATGCCCCATTTCCCATAATATGTGGCCTTGCCCCTGGCGTTGGCTGCTCAGATTCCCAAGTATTCTAACTAATATGGAGACTTTTATCAGAGAGATGTGGTTGGATAACTAGGACCACAGCATGTCATAACCATGTGCAGGTTAAATTTATGGAGGTACACGTTAAATTTACAGGGGAATAGGAAATATGAGTAAATGAAAAACCAATAGTTAGAGAGAAAGCAGAAAGAAGATGACTTCCAGTATTCTGCTTATTTATTTCTGCATATCAAACTACTCCAAAACTTAGTGGCTCAAAATGACAACCATTTTAATTTACATCACGAATTTGTGGGTTAGGAATTCAGTCAGGGCTCAGCTGGGTGATTGTTCTGTTCTGTGTGGTATTGGCAGGTGTCACTGCATGGTAATCAGATGGGCTGATACAGGAGTGTCCAAGATGGTTTCACTCATGTGTCTGGCACCTTGGCAGGGACAGTTGGAAGCCAGGCTCAGCTGATGCTGTAAACCAGAGTGCCTACCTATAGTCTCTCCAGCATGGCCTTTCAAGGTCATTGAGGTCAAAGAATCTGTGACCATCGTTTAAAACCACCATCCCAGAGAGGAAAGAGATGGGATGAGTTGCTCTCTACAATAGTTCACAAGTCTCATGAGATAGGCTTATCCTTAGCAATGAGCCTTCTTTTCACATGGCTAACTTAAGTGGGATTCTGCCTTGCAGCCAAAATAGTTGTGTTTGGGGCTGAATTTTGTCCCTCAAAATTGAATGTTGAAGTTCTAACCCCAAGTACCTCAGAATATGACTATACAGAGAGGGTGTTTAAAGGGGTGATTAAGTTAAAATGAGGTTATTAGACTGCATCCTAACCCAATATGACTGGTCTTTTTATGAGATTAGGACAGATACACATAGAGGAAAGATCATGCAAAGACACATGGAAAAGATAGCCATCTATTAGCCAAAGACAGAGGCCTCAGAAGAAACCAACCTTTCAACACCTTGATCTCGAATATCCAGCCTCCAGAACTGTGAGAAAATTAATTTCTGTTGTTTAAGCCACTCAGTCTGTGGTGCTTTATTATGGCCACCCTAGGAGATTAATACAAGCCCTGACTAAACAAATGTGTCCAGTGTAGGTATCTGGGTGATAATACAAACAATAGGGCGTCTGGGCCTATAGCCTAATGATTAGGGCAGGGTATGGCCCAAGACCAGATAGTTCCTGTGGGCTGCAAGATCAGAAAGCATACTTGTGGCACAGGTCAGCTGCCTCCACTGGAATCAGGCAATATGGAAGCGCTGAGTCACTTATCCAATCTCCACTCCTTTATTTATTGTCACCCTTTACAAAGGCAACAGCATGTTTTTCTTCAGAAAGAGAAACGCTGTCTTGGTCCAGCTTTCTTACAAATACAAACACATAAATGTGAATTCATATATGCGTGCATGTATGCATACCCATACCCATCCTATATATGTCCACCCCTATATATCCACAAACCCTACCCTTCTGTGTTCGCTTTCTCACACACTCTCTTCCCTATCCCATCACCAATTCCCAGCAACAAACCAAGAGTCAGGAAACCCGGGTTTGGTCCTAGCTCTACTAAACTACTCTAAATTACCCCAGTTTTCTGTTTGCTCAGCTTTAGAATGAAAGAATTGGCCTACAGGTGATTTCTAAGATGGCTTTTACCACTAAATGCTCATAGTTCCATGATAGTGCAGTGAAGAAGCACTAGCCTAGAGTTAGGGTGATATGGTTTCTGCTGCTAATTAGCCATAAGCATCTCATGTCACCTCTCCCAGCCTCAATTTCTACAACTATGAAGTGTACTTAATGGTCTCCAGGCTCCTCTCTGACCTTCTGGAACCCAGGACCTGCTCTTTTTCTATAAATTCACTTTCTAGACTTCATTTGTTCTTGCTTTTCCACCTTGAACAAAAATGTCTCCTCCTAGAGATCCAAGATGACAGAGTAGATAAACACTGTGCCTGCGTCCTTCCATGAACACATTAAAATTACAACTAAATTACAGAACAATCAACCTGGAGAACCATCTGAAGTCTAGCCAAACAGAAGTCCTATAACCAAAAATATAAAGAAGCCACGTCCAGACTGGAGATGCATGCTGGGCCCCAAACCTCCATGTGGCAGTTGAGAATCAGGAGGAATATCTCAGCTGCAGAGATTCCCCCTGGAGGAGTGAGGGACCCCAGCCCCACACACCAGGTTCCCCTGCCCAGAGTACTGGTGCTGGGAAGAGAAGCCCCCACAACATCTGGCTGTGAAAAACGGTGGGGATTCCAACAGTTCAGGTGGGACAGAAGGCTGCAGGAAACCCAGGTGTCCTCTTTAAAGGCCCACGCACAGACTCACTCGCTCACAGGCACTCGCCTTGGGCTCCAGCAGACAGACAATGACTCTTGAAGTCTCTGACACATGAGGGGGGCAAACTGAGGAGTGTGGCTTCACGGGGAGGACTAGAGGACAGTAGACATTCTCCTGGTAAGTGGTCCTCCTCCCATGCAGACGGCAGGCAGGCGCCATCTTTACTATGTTGAGCCCGCCCACACAGGTCAAATCTGAATCTGATTGGCCTGCTGAGCTCTGCTGCTCTGCTGTGCTAACTCAGCTGGTACCTGACCCACCCAACTCCTCCATGGCTGGAGGCACTTTCTCCATGAACAGAGAGCCCCTCCCACATTGCACTCTTTCTAGGAAAACTATCTGAGTCCACAGACCCCAAGCAAGCAGCAACTGGCCTCAGTGCACTCTGAGACTTTTGCTGAGTAGCTCCAGGCTCAGCACTGGCACCAAACCAGAGTCTACATTAACCTGGTAACCACAACTCTTCCTACTCTAGTGACTCCCTGAAACAATGCCTCACCCAACTCACATACTACACGAGGCTTTATCAGTGGCTGAACCTTAAGGGAGCTGGCAGGTGGCGGCACACTTCTGGGTGTCCTGGCTTTTTACAGATCTACCCCAGGCCCAGTACTGGTGGCAAATGTTCTCAGTTCACAGCATGGCACCTCTAGGTTTAGCATGGGCAGTGAACAAATGCAAATCACTTTGTAGCTCCTACAAGGTAGCCCCAGCCAGTCACTGGCAGTGGCCGAACTGGTCCTGCACCACAGCCCCTCCCAAGAGGCCCAGAATCAACATATTTGGAGGTTGGCTTCAAACCAGAACAGAGCACTGCCCAATTAGCCTCACAAGTGGCACACACAAAGGGTGGTCTCAACAGGCACCAGAGGCAAATCTCACTCAGGGGGTAAGCCTCACACACAGCAGCCCATAAGCTGTGGAAGTGGCCAAACCCCACAGCCAGTCAGCCTGAGGGTCTATGCCACCCACTGACATGCCAATAGCAACCAAGGCTCAATTATAACAGGGGGGCACACACAACCGACACAAGGGATACTCCTGGATCACCCTGGAGCAGGTGACCAGGGAGGCTGTGCCAGGGTTCCACAGGGTACCTACTATAAGGCCACCCAGTCAAGACTGGGAGACACAGCAGATCTACCTAATACATAGAAACAAACACAGAGAAGCAGCCAAAATGAGGAAACAAAGAAATATGACCCAAATGAAAGAACAGGAGGAAACTCCAGAAAAAGAACTAAACGAAATGGAGGCAAGCAACCTACCAGAGACAAAGTTCAAAGCAATGATTATAAGGATGCTCAAGGAACTTAGTGAGAACTTCAACAAAGAGATAGCAAACAGAAAAAAGGACAGAGAAACCATAAAAAAGAACCACTCAGAAGTGACAAATACAACACCTGAAATGAAAATGCACTAGAAGGAATCACCAGCAGACGAGATGAAGCAGAGGATCAAATCGACAATTTGGAAGGCATGGTAGCAGAAAATACCCAACTGGAACAGCAAAAAGAAATAAGAATCCAAAAAAATTAGGATAGTTTAAGATACCTCTGGGACAACATCAAGAGTAATGATATTTGCATCATATGATTACCAGAAAGAGAAGAGAGAAAGCAAGGAATCAAGAACCTATTTGAAGAAATAATGACTGAAGACTTTCCCAACCTGGCAAAGGAAAGAGACATACAAGCCCAAGAAGTGCAGAGAGTCCCAAACAGGATGAACACAAACAGGCCCACAACTAAGACACATCATAATTAGAATGGCAAAGGTTAAAGACCAAGAGAGAATCCTAAAAGCAGCAAGAGAAAGGCAACTAGTAACTTATAAGGGAGCTCCCATAAGGCTATCAGCTGATTTCTCAATGGAAACTTTTCAGGCCAAAAGGGATTTGCACAAAATACTCAACGTGATGAAAAGAAAGGACATACAACCAAAACTGCTCTACCCAGCAAGACTATCATTTAAAATTGAAGGACAGATAAAGAGCTTCTCAGACAAAAAAATGCTAAAGGAGTTCATCACCACCAAACCTACAAGGAATGTTAGAGGGATTTCTTTAAGGTGGGGGAGGGAATCAAAATTATGAATAATAAAATGGCAATAGCTACATATCTATCAATAATTACTTTCAATGTAAATGAATTAAATTCTCCAATCAAAAGACATAGGAAGGCTGAATGGAGAAGAAAACAAAACCCTTACATATGCTGCCTACAAGACTCACTTCAGATTGAAAGACACACACAGATGGAAAGTAAAGGGATGGAAAAAGGTATTTCATGAAAATGGAAATGAAAAAAAAAAAAGCTGGAGTAGCCATACTCATACCAGACAAAATAGACTTTAAAACAAAGGCTATAAGAAGAGATAATAAAAGACCCAGTAATCCCACTTCCGGGTATTTATCCAAAGAAACTCAAAGTGCTATTTCAAGGGGACATATGTTCATTGCAGCATTGTTTCCAATGGCCAAGATGTGGAGGCAGCCTTGGTGTCTGTCGATGGATGAATAGATAAAGAGGAGGTGGTACATATATACAATGGAATATTGCTCAGCCAGGGAAGGGAATGGGTTCTTGCCATCTGTGGTGGCATAGATGGACCTGGATGGAATTGTGCTGAGTGGAATGTCAGACAAAGACAGAAGCAATGTGGTTTCACTTATATGTGGAATCTAAAGAACAAAATTAACAAACAAAACAGAAACAAACTCATAGATGCAGAAAACATTTTGATGGTTGCCAGATGGGACGGGGAGTTAGGGATGTGGGTGAAAAGGGGGGAAGGGATTAAGAAGTACAAAACGGTTGTTACAAAGTAGTTTTGGAGACGTAGGGTATAGCATAAGGAATATAGTTCATAATATTGTAATAAGTATGTATGGTGTCAGATGGGTGGATAGATGGGAGATGGTCGGGGAGAGGGTGAAAAAGGTGAATGGATTAAGAAGTACAAATTTGTAGTTATGAAATAGTCATGGGGATGTAAAGTACAGCATAGGGAATATAGTCAATAATACGGTAATAACTATGTATAGTGACAGGTGGGTACTAGACTACTTGGGGGATCACTTCTTAAATTATATAAATGTCTAACCACTACGCTGTATACCTAAAATTAATATAAAATAATATTGAATGTCAACTGTAATTGAAAAATTTTAAAAGACGGAAAGGTGAAGGGGAATAAGAGGTTCAAATTTCCAGGTATAAAACAAATAAGTCATGGGGATGCAATGTACAGCATAGGGAATATAGTCAATAACGTTGTGATAGCGTGGTGCGGTGTCAGATGGTTGCTGGACTTATCATGGTGATCACTTCTTTAGGTATGTAAATATTGAATAACTATGGTGTACTCCTGAAATTAATATAATATTGTATATGTTAGCTATATTTTTTAATAAAAATCTTTTTTTTAAATGTCTCCTCCTCACCTTCCTGAGTCTCCCCATGTCTGCTCACTGCTTTGATCTCACCACCACCCAGCCCTCCCCCACATTTATTCACTGAGGCTCCTAACTCCCACTTTTCCTGCTCTATCCCATGTTCTACCTCACCATGGGGATAACCCATCCACCACCCTGACCTCAATCCAATGACCCTGACTCCTCTCCATTTCAAACCCTCTCTCCCATGATCACAGTGGGAACCTTCCAAGGTCCACCCCTGAAGTCTCACTGTCAACATCTCATCCCTGGCCAGGGTAGCCACCGTCCTCTTGTTCGTTTACTCCTGCAATGCCCACTCGTTCTTGTCCTTACGACCTCCCTCTCCTGCATGTTGACTTCCTTTTCTTCCTAGCTGGCCTGTAGGTCATGATTCCTCATTGAACCCACTCCCCTGCTGTCACTGCCAACCCTCCACCACCTTGTCCCTCGGTCACATTTCACCCATAAAGCCTTGCAACCTTGTAGTCAACCCAGCAATGTGCCATCGCCATTCCCATCTCCAGCTCTGGACATCAGAATTCCACTAAGAAAAAGACATTCAACTTCACGGACAGATGCTAAATGAAAGGCTTTGGGCAGCAGCTGGCCTCAACAGAAATTGACCATCCCTCCACTTGTCCACACCACCCCTTCTTCTATCCCCCACAGTGCCTTCCAAATTTCCCCCAAGCCCCCAAAGCCCCCAGCCTGGGAAACTGACCTCTCTGTTTTGTGGGATGACCTCACCTCCTACTTTGCAGAGAAAATAGAGGCAATCAGGAAAGGACGCCCTCACCTTCCTGCCACTCCACCTACTAGCTTTGCACATTTGCACTGCCCTTCCTGCTGCCTGAAAAGGGGTGCTCCTCCACCTGTCCAGGGCTAATCCCACCACCTGTGCCAAGATTCCACCCCACCCCCACCTCCGTAGGGCCTTGTCCCTCCAAGGAGCACACCCCCTCTGCTGTCTCTGTCTTTCCCCCCCAACCATGGGCACCTTTCTCTCAGCACAAATGCTTGATTATGTCTCTCCCTTCTGGAGAACGAAAAACAAGAAAACATCTCCTAGACTTTTGTCCTTTCCTTTAATAGCAACGTATTTCCCCCCTACCATCCTGGCTGAGAAGCCTGAAAGCTGGCCCCAAACTGCAACGTCTTCCTTAGTTTCCACCCATGAATTTTAAAAGTGAAAAATCTTTGAGGGTATTTCTTTCTGTTAATAAAAGGGTACATGCTCACTGTTTGTTTACAAAAGAGTCAAATCATGCAGGAACATTGAAAAACCAAAGTTGAAAGCTCTTCTGCCAGAGAGAATTAGGTTTAACCTGTAGCTGCACGGCTCCCAGGCATCTGTCTGTCTACTCACAGACGTGAATACGTGCCAAGCTCTGCACACATAGGGTCATAGTACAGGCCTCTAACCTGCTGTCCTCACTACACAATAGGCTGCGGGTGTCTTTCCACATCAGCAAATACGGATGTAGATCACTATGGATGGCTACTAGGATTCTGTTTTATGGACTTACCACGATTTGCTCAGCCAGTCTCTATGATGGGACATTTCATTTGCCATTTACTCTCCCTCCTCTCAACTCTGCCCCCTACCAAGTAAAAGGGACACTCCCTTTTCATTTCTCCTTCCTAGTACACCCCTCCTGTGCCCCCACCCCAGGGAGGGGCAGCCTCCACTAACCTGTAAAGACTCTAGGTTAAGATCCAGTATTTCCCCTACTATACAGGGTGGCAAAGGTCACATCAGTTCCAGCAGGACCCAGGGCAAGTAGCTGTGAGTAAAAGGGCGGGGGAGGTGGGGAGGAGAGTGCACCCCCAGTGCATGCACACACACACACACACACACACACACACACACACACACA
>NW_017731379.1:824931-895239 GCF_001890085.2 Hipposideros armiger
CACACACACACACTCACACACACACACACACTCACACACAAACTCACTCACACACACACACACTCACACACAAACTCACTCACACACACACACACTCACACACAAACTCACTCACACACACACACACACTCACTCACTCACCTGGCTACTGGAACCAGCAGCATCTAGACAGAAACTCTAAAGGAGGATCCAGGAGCATGACTCAGCTTCCTTTCTGACTTATGGAACACGGGACTGCAGTAGCCCCTCCACGGGCCAGCATGGTGGTGAGGACACTGGGTTTGTATCTCACAGACCTGGGTTTGAAACTCCTTTCCACTCCCTGACCTCGAGCAAGCAGCACCATGGCGCTGAGCCTGTACCACTGCCTTGGAGTTTCGTTGGAGGGGCAGACAGTGGGGTGATGTGTTGGCATTGGTGCTTAGGCAAGGAGAGGCCAATTGCAGCTGCCATGGTTTCATTGCTACTATGGATGTGGAGTGTTCCGCCCTGGGTGGGAAAAAGCCACAGAGGACCGTAAGATTCTGGAACCTAGGAGTTGGGCTGGACAACCTGGGGCCTCGGTGATGACAAGAATAGAAGCCAACATGGGTTGAGCACTTAGGTGCTGATTAGCTTATTTCAGTCTCACATAAACTCCATGAGGTACCAATTAGGCAAAGAGAAATCATTCTGTGTCCTTTCAGTCGAAGAGATTTAATGCAGACAATTGGCTTTCTTGGTGATGGACAAACGAACAGAGAAGCCAAACAAGGCTAGTGAGACAGCCCAGAGATTAGCATAGAAGGGAACCACCACCCCCAACCGAGGCTGGCAAACAAAGAGGGTAGGTGTTAGTTTCTGGGGTCATCCAGGAGCTGAAAGCACGGTGGCCCTGTCCAGCAGGGGTGAAAGTCATAAAGGAGAAGAAGCTGCTTCCAGAGACCAGGCCCAAAGCAGAGAGAGGCAGAAGAAATACTCTGGCTTCTCGCTAGCCCCACCCAATGCCTCCCATTGGCTAAACGCTGCTGGAAACCTGACAGTCACGGGAGCTTGGCAAACAGCCTGCAAGGGTCAGCCCCGCTCTGATGCCAAACAGGGGAAAGGCCTAGAGTGGATATCAATGTAAATAGGCCCAGGGCAGCATAGGGACTATTATCATCTCTGTTTATGCATGAAGAAATGAGGCTCAGAAAAGTAATGCAACTACCCAATATCACACAGCTAAGAAGTAGAGAGGCAGGGGTTTGAACCTAGCCAGGCTGCCTCCAGAACCCACAATCTTAACTGCAATGCTCTAGCACCTCCCCTAGAGCTTCTAGTCTAGCACCTGGTACTTTCTCTTGCTTTTCTCAGTCTTCCATCCTTTCCTTTTTTTTTTTTTTTTCCCCTGACACATACACAAAGCTTTGGGGTCAGACAGGCTTCAATTTCAATTCTGGCTCTGCTACTGATTAACTGGGTAAAGTTACTTAATCGATTCAGGCAACACATATTTATTAAGCACATATTATATGGCAGTCCCAAGTGGCTTAGCTTCTCCAAGCCTCTGTTTTCTTTTTTTTTAAAGATTTTTTTATTGGAGAATTGGGGGGATGGGAACAGCACTGGGGAACTAGGGGAAGGGAACAGACAAGTTACTGTTGTTTTGTTCTTCAGTCTAGTTGTAGAAGACGTCGCTCACTGGCCCAAGTTGGCACCATCATTGTGCTCTTCCCAAGCGAGGCAGATCAGTCGCTGGCTTCTGGACGGCCGCTCAGAGCGGCTGCTGGCCGCTCACGCTGGTTGCTGGCTACACACGGTAGCCCATGGCAACCCACTGCCACAGGGGCTGCAGCCTACGCCATCACCAGCGACTCAGGGCAGCCCAGCTCCAGGTTGAGCTGTTGTTCAGCATCTTAGCTGTGGAGGGCAGTGTCACTGGCCCTCATATGTGGGATCCGAACCAGGGCCCTCTGGCATCCCAAGCCAGTTCTTAACCATCGCGCCACTCGGCCGGCCCTCCAAGCCTCTGTTTTCTCATCAAGGCAATGGGTGCAATGGTATACAGTGGTCAAGCACATACAATGGGATGACTGAGGGCCTGGTATATTATTACATTTTCTCCCAAAGATGCTAATTCTCCCCCTTCTCCCTCTTTCCCATTTTTTTGTCCCTATCAAAGCTTTAGGTTTTTCTAGCCTGGGTCATTTTTCATCTTGGCTGGTGGCTCAGGAAACAGGCCCCCTTGGGGCTAAGCCCCCAGAACAATAACACCTCCAAGTCACCTGTTGCCCTCCAGGCCAGCTCTGCATCTCTTGGTGCCTCGGTGTCCCCATCTGGAAAGTGGATTGGGGAAATAGGGCCCCGCTGTCTCCCCGCTTAGCCACAAGGAAGAGAAGAGGAGGGTGGGGGGCAGAGGAACAAGAAGAAAACTCTTTGTAAATGTGAAGCACTGCTTAAGAACATTTAACAACATAAGCAATAGCAGTGATGGCGTTGGGCAGCAGAACGTGGTGTTTATTCTCTTTCCCTGCTCCCAGTAGCACTTCTGCTTCATGCAGGAAGGAAATAAACAGCTGCTGGGCCCATTCATGCAGGAATCCATGGGTCAGGCAGCGCGGTTTGATCTGTGCTCAGTGCAGGTCATGAGCAGGGAGGATGCGTGGCCAGACAGGCTGACTTCCCACTGCACGTTCTCCCCAGCCTTCCCTCCCCAACCCACGAGTCTGCTGCAGAAGCAACATAGGGGATCTCCATGCAGATCCAGGTCAGTCCATCTTGCTTTCCAGCCTCTCTGGGTGGTGGATTTGGGAAGACTCGAGTTTGGCCTTGGCAAGTCCTGTAATCCTGGGCCCTGGCCTCCCCTGTGAAATGGAAAAAGAAATACTTGGCAGGATTCATGCAGGGGGTGCTGCAGGGAACAGAAGGCATACCCAGCGGGGAGATTTGAAGAGAACTTAGTAAAGAAAGGAGGCTGTTACTTCCCCCAGGACCAAGGCCCAGGTAAGAGCTAGAGACATAGGAGCCATCGCTGCCAGGGACACCGAGCTGTGTCACAGAGGGAGTGGGAGGAGATACCCCAAGCTCTCTCTTCTTGGCCTCTGATGTCCTGCTAGCATCTGAAACAAGCTCAGGTAATGCTGTCTGTAGGAGTCCAGTCTCCTAGGCAAAGAGAGAAGAGCAAAGAATGGATCTGAGGGGAAACAGTCATCACTGTCCACAGCATCACTATCATGTTGAAAGAAGCAGATGACTGTGAAACGCTTGGTGCAGCTCCTGCCCATTGCATGCCCTCCAGTTCATGATGACATCACTGACAATGCATTGTTTTTCTGGCATGAACACCGTCCCCTGCTCTGTTCTCCTGTCCTGTCTTCCTCCAGGCCAGGGAAAGAATTTGATTATCCCCTGTCTTCTTAGGGAGAGAATAAGTGATAACAATGACAACTTTTATCTCCGTTCTGATGACCAGATTTCACTCTAGGTCTCATTTCACTGGGGGGAGGTGGCGGAGGGGGCGAAGCCCTGAAACATCCCTTGTCTTCACCAAAGCTTTAGAGCCCTTGGTCTAGCCTCCAAATGGTGGCAGCCAGGGCTTCCGTCTTTAATGTGCTCTTTGTCCCTTGGAGACAAGGAATCCAGGCAATGAATCAAACTGATTGAGCCCATAGGGTGTGCCCAGGACATGCTAATCACATACCTTGTGTAGCTTAGCAGTTTGTTGAAGAACATTCTCGTGGGAGGCAGGCCAACCCTGGGCAAACTGGTGAACTTCTTGGAGCCTCACTTTTCTCATTACAAAAATAGTGACACTGGCCCTCTGTGGGTTGCCATGAGGCGAAAAGAAGACAGAGCATAGAGAAGCCATTACAACCTCTTCTTCCTTCCCCACGTCAGCCCCGTGGTGCAGGTGTGACAGATGGAGAAACGAGGATCATAATAACCAGGAAGGGGTTTCTCATGGACCCACTACCAGTGAGCGAGCTGGTCTCAAATCCAGATCTGCCTTCACCAAAAGCCAGGGGCTTTCTACTCTTCACCCTACACCACCTCTCCCAGTGGACTGATCCCCATCGGGGGAGAGTCGCTATATTTTGAAGAAGCCCAAAACATTTTCTTTTACTTGGTTTAAGAACACAGTCTGTGGCTTTATTTGTCTGGTAATTATGTCTCTGTTGTTACAGACAGATGGGGACATGAGTGTGCAGCCAGCGGCCTCCATGGATGGCACTGTGGAGACGATGCCAAAAGACAGAGCGTGGCGTGAGGGAAGAATCCACTGGGAAGTGTCAGGGTGGCGCACCCACGCAAGGAAATGAGGTGCTGACTGCATCTTGTTCTTTGGCGTTTTCTTTTATTGAAACTACCAGCATTACGTATTTGATTCAGGACCCTGGGTACCTCAGCCCTATTCCTGACCCCACCGATCACCCGGAGAAGTTCATTCCTCCAGATTCTCCCTCCAGACATAGAAAAAGGGTCTTTTCCTCTCTAGCAAGACTATGGGGTGAGATCAATTTCTTCAAAAAGCTGGCATCCAGGCAGTCAATGTTGAGGGCAGTTCAGTAATAATGAACTTTGGAGTCTTGGCTTTGAGTCCTGACATGAGCTTTGATCTGTGTGACCTTGGAAAAGTTCCTTCATCCTCTGGGCCTCAGTTTCCTCATCTGGAAAGTGGAAGTAATCATGCATACCTCTGGGTGTCATTAGGAGGGTACAGTGAGGTCACATCATGAGGGGAGGGAGGCTTTCGCACGCTCAGCAAATGGAAGGTGCATGTGGGGGACAGGGTGTATCAGAGTGAAAGCCATCTTCTCCTGCCCACTCGGCCAGGGGTGGCCAGGGGCAGCCCTCCTGGCGCTCTTTAGCCCAAGACAAGGCTCCTGTCTGCCGGCCTCAGGCCTCCCAGCCCCTCTCCGCCAAGGTTTCCTGTTGTCCTCTTTTACTCTTTTAAAGAAAAGAAAAGAAGCATCCTTTCTCTAGAGACCTTTGTCCTGAAACTAGCTAGGGAATGCGAGAGACATTCACTCCACGCTGAGTATGCTGAGCCACTTTCTGGGCTTAAAAAAATATATTATTGTTTACCTAACGGTTCTTCTGTGAGAAATGGGTGTCTGTTCCTTTAAACAGAGCGCAGCGTGGCAGACAGAGCGGCTCCGGGTTGTTTGCAGCCAGAGGAGGGGGAGCAGGAGGACATCCTGTTGTTGAGTAGAAACACAGAGACAGACAGACAGACAGAAGAGAGCAAGGAAAAGGTCAGCACAGACCTGCGCAGGGGAGCCTAGCTCATTTTTTTTCTATGGAGAATTTTCTTTTCTAAAAGGAAAATATTCACTTTTTATTTTTGTGCGGGGAGTTGGGGGAGGTGGCCTGTATTCTGCCAGTCTAACCCAAGATTCTGCTGGTTTACTTAAGACAAGGGGACACGCTCCACGTGGAGTGGCATTTCAAGATAAAGAAGAGCTTGACTGTCTCAAGTCCTGGAACTTTGTGCAGAAGGTAGCGTGGTGTGAGCACTTCCTGGGCTCAGGATTTGGGAATAGGAATCAGGAAAAACACATCTTGTTTACTGAATGGCCATGTGTACGGTGCATTATCTCCAGTCTTCCCAATAGCCCTGCCTGCTGGGAAGGTTTATGCATCTCCATTGTATAGATGAGGAAACTGAGGCTCAGGCCAATTGAGGGTGTGCCCAAGGTCAGGCAGAGACCCAGGTGGCAAGTAGTGGGGCCGAGCATTCCCCATAAGCCTTCAGGCCCCTCTACCCAGCACACCACGCTGCCTCCTTTGCAAACACAGCAGCAGATCTGAGGGTGGACAGGAGGGGAGACGGGCGGCAGCCACTACTTTAGACACCTCTAGCAACCCCTCGGTTCTTAGGGTTCTCTGGCATCAAGGAACGAGTGCAGGATTGTAAACTCCCAAGAGTATGGTCTGAGTCAACCATTACCGTTCTCAACAATGGTACAGAGCATTAAAATTCTTTTAAGAAGCATTTTATCAATTACCAGACCAGACTATGTGACTCTCCTCCTTACTTTGGAAGGTGACCCCCAAGATCCTGCATGATCTGGTCTCAGTCCCATCTCCTCACCCTTATCCTTCCTCACCATGCTCTGTCACGCCTTCAAATATCTCTCGGCTACCCTAACGCAGTGCTACCCTAACTGTGAACCACTCCTCAAACCAGCAGCACCAGCGGCACCTGGGAGCTAACTGGAAATTCAGGAGTTCAGCCCCCTGCCAGGCCTACTGAGTCAGAACCTGCCTTTTACTAATATCCCGAGGTGCACCTTAACGCATGAGAAGCACCACTATTGCACATCTAGTGTTTTTCCACCTCAGGACCTTTGCACATATTGTTCCCTTTGTCTAGAACAATCCTCTTTTATCATGGCCTAACTCAGCCCTACTCATCCTGAACTCAGATGTCATTTCCTCAGAAAGGGTTCCCTTGACCCTCCAATAACATCATTCTCTCTTAAGAGTCCAGCTTTCTTTTTTATAGCACTTGTGCAGTGTGTAATTATATACCAACTGATTGAATGTCTGTCTCCATGAATGCTGAGGCCATGCCTCCCTGGTTTACCAGGAACATAGTAGGAACTGCACAAGCCCATGCTGAGGGAATAAACATGGTGCTATTTCTGGTGCTGCAAGGAGAGAAATTCACAGACAGTCCCAGCTTGGGGCATTTGGTCTCTCTAGGCATTTTCATTCAGTTCCAGCAAATATTTACTGAGTGCCATTATGTGTCCGGAGCTGGGGTCATACGTATAAGGAAACTACTTGTGACAAAATGGATCCCAGAGCTCAGTATAGCTATTCTGTTGTCTTGTTTAGGGTACAAGGTCAGGGGCTGAAGGAAGCTAAGCCAAGAAGTATACATTCCTGGTGGCAACAACAAGGAACCCTCAGAAGGAGGGATAGGAAATCAATGCTTCCTATCCACTTGTGAGCCCAGCACCTACACAGCTTGAAAGTGTCATAATCCGGGTGGCATCAGTACAGAAACTAACAAATAGACCAACGGAACAAATGGAGAGCTCAGAAACAGACTCACAAATAAGTGGAAACAAACTACATGCAATGGTGCCATTCTATAATAGATCAACGGGGAGAAGATGAATTGTTCAATAATTGGTACTGGGCCAACTAGCTACCCATATGGAAAACTGAAAATGAGACTTCTGACCCACTCTACAAATAGAAATAAATTCCAGATGGATTAAAGACTAGATTTTTTTTAAAAAAAGCATTACATTTAAAAAAATAGAGGAGAGTATCTTTATTATATTGGCAAATGGAAAGATCCTTAAAACAGGATGGAAAAAAAAACAATGCCAAAAGAAAAAACTTAATACATTTGACCAAAATAAAATTCCAAAGTTCTATACAACAAATGACACCATAAACAAAGTTAAATGGCAAATTCACATGACTGATAATAGACTGGGACCCAGAATATACAAGCTCACCTACAAATCACTAAGAAATTAAACAAGCAAGAAAAAAAGAGAGAGAGAGAAATAAAATAGGGAGAGGCAAAGAATGTGAATCGCAATCCCCAAAAAGGAAAACCCAAGTGAGCAATTGGCATATAAAATATGGTCAACAACACTAACTATCAGGGAAATGCAAATTAAAACAATGAGTCACCCAGCAGGTTGCAAAAATTAATACATCTGTCTACACTGAGTGTTAACGAGGACATGGAGAGAGATTGATACACCCCTGGTGGGAGGAAGAATTGACACAACCAACTTGGAGAGCAATTTATCAATATTCAGTAAAACCAAAGGTATTCAAATGGCATGACCCAGCAAATTCACTTCTGGTTATGAACCTTAGAGAAACTCTTACATGTAAGCGCAACTATTTATATAATGAGTGCTCATTGTGGCATTGTTGATAACGAGGAAAAGAAAAGAAGGAAAAAGGGAAATGGCCTAAGTGTTCAAGAAAAGGAGAATGGATAGACCAATAGTGGTATATATTTAACATGACATAGTATACAGCAGGTAAACGCAGAGAAGAGGTCCATAGGAAGAAAGGAAGTAAGTGCGTGGGGTTTATATATCACCCACCTGACTCCTCTAACACAGTTAAATCTTCATCTCTATTGTATCTTTGGTTGCAGGTAACAAAAATTGACTCTGATTAAATAAAAGAAGAAGAAACGTTTGGAAGGATACGGGGGTAACCATGGACTCAATGGAAAAGCTGGGAGGGAGGCAGGGACTAGGCATCTTTGGGACCTCAGTTCAGGAGCATTTAGACCATTCCTCTAGAGCAAGGTTTCTCAACTTAGGCACTATTAAGATTTTAGGCTAGATAATTCCTTGTTGGGAGGGCCATCCTGTACAATGTAGGATGTTTAGCAGCATCCTTTACCTCTGCCCCTCTAGATGCAAGTAGCAGCCCTCCAGTTGTGAAAATCAAAAAGGTCCTGTAGACATTGCCGTGTGTCCCCTGGGAAGCAAACTCACCCCTGGTGGAGAACCTCTAACTGTGGTCCTCTGAGCAGCAGCATCACCTGGAAACTTGTTAGCGATGCAAATTCTCGGGCCCCATCCCAGACATTCTGAATCAGCTATTCTGAGGATGGGCCCTGCATTCTGTGTTTAACAAGCCATAGGTGATTCTCAGAACTGCTCTACTAAGCTTGGCCTTTGGATGACCCAACTACAACTTCCCTCCATCCCTGTGTGTAACCTCCCAAGAGCAAATGGTTGGGAGCATGTATCATACTGGTGTAAATTAAATTGCATGCCCCTCTCTAGCATGCAGAGGCAGCTTCACATAAAACAGTACTGGCTAGAGAAGGAGCCAGTTCCCCCCAAAAGTTGGAAGCAGAGGCTGCTGTTTCCAGAAGACGGAGAGAAGGGGATTCTGAGCTGTTGTCTCCTCCACTCGCCAAACATTTAGTGACCCCTTCCTGAGCTCTGAGCACTTCATAGGAGTCTTTACTGTCATTGATGGTGCTGCTGAACTCCAGGTTGGCCTCTGGCGGTCCCAGGAGACAATTAGGAGGCACCGTGAACTAGAATTTCCACAATGGGAAGACCTGGATTCACTCTCCAATTCAGTTCCTTGCCAGCTGCGTAAACTTTGGCTCTCTGAGCCTCAGTTTCCTCATCAGCAAATGGGAAGAATAATCCGTACCTCACACAACTGTTGTGAGGGTCAAATCAAATAATGTGAAGGTGCAATACAAATATTTATTATTATGGGAAAGGCACAGATTTGCAGCAGTGGACAGTGTGGATAGCCTGGGGAGGCAGTGAGTTGCAAAGTTCTTTTATCAGCATTTTGATAATAATCAAATGGCCTGCTCCATGCCAGATGCCCCCATCTCTGGCTAAACCATCAGCAACATGAATTCTCGTGTCTTAGCAGCTGTATTCATAATACCTTATGTTTACATGGTTTGTCAGAGCTTGCAAAGTGCTTTCTCACACACCAACTCATTAGATTTGATCCTCACAGTGTCCCTGGAAGGTCAGGAGTACCAGAATCCAACTTCCCGTTTTATTGATGAGGAAGTTAAGAGTCAGCATGATGAAAACTTGACCAAGATCACTGAGCTGGTACGTACGCTCCAGGACCAAGCTCTAGTACACCTGGGATCAAATGCAAACCATCTGGGAAAAGGAGCTTTTCCCACCTAGTGCTGTGATGTCCACTGTGATGAGACACGATTTAGGGGAACTTCATGATACAGAAACCTATGCTCATGCAAAGGTCACTAAAAACAGGTGAGTACACTCACAGTCCCCTCCTGTACTCAGAGGAAATACTGCAGAGGTAGCTAGCTGGAGACCCGCTGGCTCAGTCAGCATGCCAATGACTTTTGGTTGGCAGCTCAGTTTTTTCAAAAGTGCTGTATCAATCACCATTCAAACACACCTAAACACAGCTGAGGCCACCCCATGTGATCTCTCCATCTCTGTGCTATTGTCACTCACGCCAGATGCCAGGTCCTGGGAAGGAGCATCTAATTGGTAAACTCAGAAGACTTGGCAACACCAGACTCCATTCCCACATGGCAACAATTAATTAATCTGCAAAAATTAATTGACACAACCAAGTCACAGCTACCCTCCTTGAACAGGGCACATACTCTCTGTATCACCACAGTCCCCAACTGGCCTGCTTCACTTGTTTATGTCACCTGCCCGGCCCCTAAAATATTTGAGTTTATGACCTCTGTCTTAAACAATCATTTTTTTTTTTACATTGGTTTATCCAGGTAATTAGTTTCACGGTCTATTTCTGAATGGCATTTTTTCTTTCCCACCCAACCCCCTTTCCCAACACTCCTGGGTAATCTATTTATTTTTACTCTACCTCCTTCTAAAAATATATACAATACAACAAGATTTAAAAAAAAAAAGTCAGACTCCTGGTAATCTCTGGAATGTGGGAAAAGCAACTCTTACCACAAAGTTATATTAAGAAGTTTAATTATCAGAAAATGACTGTATAACAAATATATCAAACATTAAGTATGCACTCTGTATATATACACTGAGAATTCCTGGGCAACCTCAGTCTATAAACCCATTCACCTCAACAACCTCAAGTGACTCTTTAGTCCTTTCTTTGGACCAGCACGGGAGACTTTGAGGTACACTTGCTTTTGCACAGCTTCCCACCTTTCCCAGGACCCCACCACCCATGCTGAGTTTTCAAGGCAGTCAGGAGAATTTACTCCATTTATCCCAAGGATAGTATCGTTTTTCCTTTCTGTTGACACTGACCCACTCCCGATTTGTTAGGCAATTATTTGTTCCCTTCCTACCCTTCAGGAAGCCATGGAGGTCCAGGTTGCTATTATGGGTTGTCTTAGTCAGCGACTGCTGTGTAACAACCACAAATGTCGCAGTAGCATACAACAGTAAGTATTTCTCACCATATGTTTGAGGGTCAGTTGGGGTGGCTTCGCTTCAGGCTACAGGTCTACAGGCCACCCAGGGCAGCTCCACGTATCTCTCTTTCTCCTGGACCCATGTCACGTTCTTCTCATGGTGATGACAAAAGTGCAAGACAGCAAGCTCAATTGCTGTCAAGCCCTTGCTCATGTCACAGCCATTAATACCTCATTTGCCAAAACAGGTCAAATAAGGAAGACCAAGGTCAAGGGCAGGAAGGTATGCTTGCCCCATGAAGATGGACAGGAAGGTGAGAGAACAGGTATTTACAGATAATGCCCACCCTCTGCCCTTTTGGTCACAAATATTCATTCCATCCCAAAGACCCTACAAATATCTTATTCAATCCTAACACTGACCTGGAAATTGAGAAACTCATGATCTACCTTAGGCCTCCTCTTGATCCAGGAACCTAAAACTCAAAAAGACAAATTGTTTTGCCCATGTATGCCCAAAATACAATGGTGGAACAGGGACAGAATCACAGCAAAAAACACCCATTTGAAAAGGGAGTAAACTGGGAGTAGAGAATCCTCTTTGATGTGGCCCCTGTTCTACACTCTCAGAATAGCTCTCCAGTCCTGGGGCCCCTGGCTCTGCCCTCTGGAGGCCCCCCCTTTCCATCAGCTTTGGCCACTTCTGAAATGTCCATTGGGTAATATGCCCCTCTTAGGGGCAAGCAGCACTGTCCATCTGCTTCCTGCCTGAAGAAAGGTAGGGACATAGAAATTTGTTTACATCTCCAACAGTCTCATTTTGTTTTAGATCAGTCTAGGATCCTTTTTTTTTCTTTGTCCAGCTGAAAGGATGCAATAGGCATTCCCTTTGCTCAGAAAATCTGCAGCTTAGTACAAGAGACAGAGGAGGAGGAAAGTAATTTCCACATGAGTGCAAACTCAGATGAGTGCTTGCGATAGATGCAGCAATCTCTTTGTAGCAGTTATTATTTCTGTAACATCCCTTCTACTTTCAGAAGCGACTGACTGGACTATTGCAATTGCTGTGGGGCTCAGGCCCTGTACCACGTGAATGGGCTTCTCTGGCATATACTTTTCCACTCATTTCAATGGCCCCACTGTCCCAGGCCACTCTGTATGAAATTGCAACACTTCCACTCCACCAACCTCTCCTGTATTATTTGTCTCCCCATGATATATTTCACATGTTTTTTGGTTTTTGTCTGTCTACCTCCAACAGAATGTAAGCTCCATGAGGGCAGGGAGTTTATGAGATTTGTGTTCACTGTGCTTCCAGTGACTGGAAAAGCCCCTTGCATGGAATATGCTTTAATAAATATTTATTGGATGGATGGATGGATGGATGGATGGATGGATGGATGGATGAATGGATGAACAAATGAACTTATAAGTGAAATCCTGAACCCTCCACCTGAGCAAAACCTCAAACCTTGGGCCCCACTCAGGCTCCAGTCCTGCTGAAAGATAAAACATTGCCTTATCTTCCTGGTTCTGACTTGGTCTCTCCTTTATGATTCTGCCCAACACCGTGTGGCTTCTTCGAACTTCCTCAGTTAACAGCTCTCACCAAAAACCCTCCCAGATCCGCACCCCCAAGTAGTCTGAACATCCCCTGGATTTCAGTGGACTTCAAGGCAGAGCTTCAACAAATATTGGATTGTTGGAAAAGTCATGACATATTTTTTCTATGTTTTTTGTTGCCAAAATGCGTCATGACTTTTCCAACAACCCAATAGAAGAGCATGATTAAAACTCAGGCAGAAGACCCACAATTAGAGTCATAATAGAAAAGCTTAAAATAAGGAAAACTAGTGCAATTGAGCAAGACATTTCACTGTTTCCTAATGACCAAGGCACAAAGGAAGAGATGATGAGATGCATTAAAAGATGCTTTGTTAGGGAAGGCATACTTTTTTCCTAGGGATCATCAAATACAGCAGGCAGGGTAAAATTCAGATGGAGAAAACTTCCTATAATGAAGATAACTTTCCACAGGCCTGAGAACTCAGTAATGACCTTAAGATTAAAAAGGAGGGCCTGTAGCTCACATGAACTTCAAGAAAGGGCATCATATCCTAAGGGCAGCATCCTGTTTCCTGGGTGAGAGAGGAAGTCAGGGTGGGGAAAAACAAAGGAGTTTAAAATACCTTCCAAGGGAGAGAAACTCAAGGTTTATCTAACTATATTTTCTTTTGTTGTCATTTTTTGTTTTGTTTTTTTAATTTTATAGGGGAACAGTGTGTTTTTCCAGGACCCATCAGCCCCAAGTCAAGTAGTTGTTTCAATCTAGTTGCGGAGGGCGTTTTTCCAGGACCCATCAGCTCCAAGTCAAGCTGTCAGGTAGTTGTCCCCAATCTAGTTGCGGAGGTCACAGCTCCTTGGCCTATGTGGGAATCGAACCGGCAACCTTGGTGCTATGATCCCACACTTCAACCACCTGAGCTAACTGGTCACCCCTGTTGTTGTTTTTTTAAGCTGCAAAAAGCTGAAGAGAATAATAAATTAATTAGCTCCATTAACTAGCGTTCAAGTAGGAAGATGTATTATTTTACTAGTTCCTTAATTTTTAATTTGCTGGTTCACTGGCTGTATTCTGATGACTTTGGGGGTATTATTCTGTCTGACAGCCAAGGGCTAACATGGAGGTTTGTTTTTTGAGGCTACTGAGGAGCTGAGTTCCCCAGTACTCCCACATGAGACTTGGGAGCAGGCGACCCACTTCAGCCAATGGGCTTCAGGAGCAAGAGGTGGTAAGTGCCCCCTCCGGTCTGGAAGGCAGGGTGTGTGCTGGAGAAAGAGGGTTATTATGTTAATAATAGAAAATATTAAAGAAACAAGCTTCTTTTGTTGAAATTCCCTTTTACCATATAGAATGGGATTTGGTTCCTGAAATGATCAGTTACCAAACTCATTGTTTATTCATGGCCTTTGTAAAACAATGTCAACCCCTCCAGTCCAATAGTTCATATTATTACACTTCATTCTAGAAGCCAGTCTTCCAAGCTCCAGGGACTGCTTTGTTGTGGGAGGACAGGGAGATGCAGAAATCATATTTATAGCATATCCTTCATTAGGAATTCCGGGAAATTGAGCTGACGGCTTAGTTCAGAGGACCTTGAACTTGACACCACCCTCCTCAGTTTGGTTCTGTTAGGTTTGAGGCAAAGGTGGGGGCCCAGAGAAGTAAGACAGACGAGTTTACTGGATCCCAAAGGTGGTGTCATAAAAGCACCTTGGAGCGGATGCCACCAATACAAGAGGTGGTTCTGTTTCCTCAGATCTATGTCCTGCCTGGTTCATGGCTGAGTGCCGAAGCCAAAATTTGGTCAAACTCTTTCCCGGATTTCCCAACCGGGGCTCCCCTGCCCTGGGTTACTGGCATATTCTCTACTTACTAAATGTGCTTCGTGATCTCAGTTAGTGGGAGGCAGAAAACCCACTGCTAAACAGGGAAGCAACCAAAAACCCAACATGCCAGCATGTCTAGGCTGGTACACGGTAATGCACTACCCTATTCATTCATTAATATCTCCATTCACAAATATCTATTGCCTGTTCACTGCATGCAGCTGCAATGCGAGGGTTCTCAGGTCTGGAAGTTACATTCAAACCTGGAAAGGAGAACTGAGGGTAGTTGGAGTGGTTAGATTAAGAGAAAGTGCCTTCAGTCTATGATGATGCTGTTAAGGACAGCCTGGAGGCTGGGTCTCTATTGAGACCCCACTCCTGCTGGGATATCCTAAAGAGAGGCATGAAGAATATGATGCAGCCAGTGGGCTAGTAAAGCAATTAAAGAGCAAAATTAAGGACGCTCTCAGCCCTGGCCTCCAAGGAGGGTTAAGGATTGGAATACATCACAGCGAGCCTCATCTGAACCCCGCCTCAGAGACCATCCCCAGGACTCAGCGGAACTCAGGGTGGCCTCCCTGCTGTGGGGCAGGCAGCCTCGGCCAGCAAGGAAATCATCAAAGGCTCCAGCAGCAGGAAAACTCCAACCATTAGACAGTGGAAGACAGATTTCCTCTAAAACGTGCCTTTAAAGGCTGCTCATTTACCTTCGTGGGCCCCAAGAAAAGCCCAAGATAGGTGCCATCCAGGAAACCCGGACTCTTTAAGATCAGCATGGTTTAATGCAGCATAAGAGTCATAGGTCAGACCAAGAAACGACTTCCTGACTGGAAGGGCTTATTAGGCCATGAAAAAGGACTCCCAGAGAGACTGTGAAATCGCCTTCTCTCTGAGCCTTTAGATTCTTGTTTCTTTGGGGCAGTGGATTGAGGGCCAGCCGAGGGGCAGGCAGAGAGATCTGATGAATTCTCAAGGCCTTTCTTCTTAGGCACTTTCAGCCTAAGAACCACGTTTTTCCTCACTTTTCTGGATGGATCGTTTGTTCAGAAAACAGGTGGAGAAGCAAATATTGCAAATATTAATTTCTGCCTAAATTGCTCTTTTTTTCTCATTTGCATCCCCATTTTTGGGGGGGGAGGGGAGTTTGGTTTTGGGTTTTTTTTGGTTGAGGTATCACTGACATATTACATTAGTTCCATGTGTACAATATAATGGTTTGATATTTGTATATATTGCAAAAGGATCACCACAAGTCTCGTTAACATCTGTCCCCATAAATAAATACAAACAAAAATTTTTTTTCCTGTGATGAGGACTTTTAAGATCAAATTTAGCCATTTTCAAATATGCACCAAAGTATTACTAACTATAGTCACCACACGATACCTAAATTGTACCTTAAGTATGTGGGAGTGACGGGTGTAGGATGAAGACTTCACACCTTACTTTTTCAGAGATGAGGCAGCTGGGTAGTAGGCTCCAGATCTTCAAATACTGAAGAAGAAAGACTCTTAGCCTGGAAGCCATTTTACTATTTTAAATACTTTAGATCGCTCCAGCTTTGCGACAGCTGTGGGATGTAAAATAAAATCCGTCTCTCTCCAGTCCCTGGGCAACTCTAAAGTATCAAATGGTAAGCCAGGGTGATGGGCGGTGGGTGATGGGAGATGAGGAGGGGGTGTGGCAGGTGAGGACGGGGTGTGGCCGGTGAGGGGTGGTGCATTTTCTTCACGTTGTGGAGCATTTTCAAAATATCAGATGTGAGCCCTTGGAACCTGGAGAGGTGTAGATTTCATGTCAGCAGGATTTCTGAGAGCTTTGGAAACGCCCCCAAAATTTGACCACAAACTCCCCGGGTGACATGGTCAAACTCAAAACAGGCTGTGCCTCCTGGCCGCCGGACACTGACATTCTCAGGTTGAAGAGAGAGGAAGGGTGGGAGGGTAGGGGTAGGAGACAGCCCTTTCCTCTGGGTTGTTTTGGGTTTGTGATCCTTCTCCAGGATAATTCTTATTGGGTTTGCAAGCACGACAATTGCCACATCAGGGCAGATGCCACAGCAGGCCGGGTTAAATGAGTTCATGCATTTAATGACTATTTATTGGGCACTTCCATTGCCCTAGGAAATGAGTTATGGAGTGGGTGCTGGGCTTCTGACGGTGACACTAAGTGGCCCCGATCTTACCTGACCTTCTCTCCCTACTATATCCCTATCCTTAGTGCTTTACAGAGCACAGAACTATTCATTTATTTATTTATTCATTCATTCATTCAATGCATTC
Source organism: Hipposideros armiger (assembly GCF_001890085.2). Taxonomy (NCBI): domain Eukaryota; kingdom Metazoa; phylum Chordata; class Mammalia; order Chiroptera; family Hipposideridae; genus Hipposideros; species Hipposideros armiger. The sequence continues at coordinate 841,435 of NW_017731379.1, forward strand.
AGTAACTACTCATTACGCTCCTCTGAAGAGCTAAAAATGTAGCAGTGAACAAGACAGCCCACTGCCCTGCTCCCATGGGCCTCACATTCTAAAAAGCTTCCCCCATTTATGCTAGAGAAAACACCTATGCGCAAACCTCAAACACTTGATGCTTATTCAGGCATTCACCAAATATTTATTGAGTAGCTATTCTGTGACAGGCACGACACTAATCACTGGGAATTCCAAGGGGAAGAAAAAACAAATGTGGTTCTGCTCATGCACAAGATAGGTAACTACTGGCACAACCACACAAAGAAGTGCAAAGATGCAAGTGCAAGAAGTGCTAAGAGAGGGAGGTTCGCAGTGCTTTCAGAGACCATCAGGAGGGGGCTGATCTGGTAGGAGAGGTCAGCGCTGGCCTCCCTGAGAAAGTAAAGCTTGGGATGCAATGTGAACCATGAGCTGGGGGTAAGCAGGCTATTGATAAGAGCAACGAACAGCATTCCAGGCAAATGCCAAGGTCCTGGGGTGGCAGGCGTACAGTAGACATGAGTGACCAAAAGGAAGCCAGGGTGGCTGCCAGTGGGGAGGAGCCCAACAGGAGAAGAGGACCGAGATATACATAGGGGCCAGACCACTGCTGAGGACCTTGTGCCAAGATAAGGAGTTTGGGTTTTAGCCTGAGAGTAGTAGGAAGCCTTAAAGGAGATTTAAGCAGGGACGCTTGGAACATAATCTTGTCATTCTCTCTAATGTATTAATTCCTTCCACAAACATTTCCTGGGCACCTTGCAGGTACAAAATGCTGTTTCAGGCACTGTTGAGGATAGGGTACTAAGGCTCTTATAGATCAGTGGAGCAGACAGGCACGTTCGCAGCAGTTTATTGTAGAAGAAGGAACACTAGGCTTGGGTATCGAAAACAACAGGTTCAAGTTCCAGCTCTGCCCTTTACTGACTAGCCCAGGGTTCCTTGAGAACAGTGACTAGGTATAATTATCTTTGGGTCCCCAGAAGGATCGATAACCTCAGGGTGATCGTGTCACTTTAGATAATATCAATAAAGCCTTGCATTTGTTTAGTGCTTTATTGTCTTTAAAGATCTTTCACCTTCTGCCTCTTATTTTATTCTTACACTGTCCCTGTAAGGTAGATTCAGGACCAGGTATCTAATTTGCGGGGCCCAGTGCAAAATGAAAATATGGAGCTCTTTATGAAAAAGTTAATAAGACTTTCATGACAGTGACAGCCGGGAATTAAAACAAGGACAGAATCACTGTAAGGATAAGGTCCTGTGTGATCATAGAAATTGCATGTCCATGAAGCCAGCCCTGGGTAATTTTTATTTTATCCATTTTACAGGTAAAGAAACAGGCACAACATTTAGTGACTTTGTCAATGTTGCTCAGCTAGCAACTGAAAGACTGGGTCTCAGGAGGAACCCAGGCCTTCTGATTCTAGGTCCAGGACGCTTCCTGCTGGAATAGGGCTGGCCTCGCTTCTGCTCTGGGTTGCAGTTCTGCTCTGAGTTGTGTTATTGGAGCCGGACAGTTCTAAGCATCTGTCTGGAAAGCAGTACAGACAAAGAAGTGGAATGCAAATGCTGAAGATGCTGCATGAAACCCTTCCACAGTCCCGCGGCCCTCAGGAAAAAGTCCAAAGGTTTAGACTGATGTAGAGTCCTCTTGTGGTCTGACCCCCGATTAAAATTCTCCAGCTGCACCACCCACCTCTGTTCCCTCCTTCAAAATGTGCTTCCAACCACACACACCACCTTGCAATTTCCCAACTAAGTCTTTCTGCCTCTGGCCTCCAGACCTTTATCTATGCTACTTCCTCTGCCTCAGATGTTGTGTTATATGACGGGTGTCTTCAAATTAGCCAGCTTCGAAAAGGATGAGGGCATGGTGAGGAGAGTCATCTGAGGCAGAGGGAAAATCATGACTAGTCTGGCTGCATCCTTGGAATTGCCATCCATCCATCCATCATTTCATCCGTCCATCCAGCAACCATTCACAGTGCTTTGAGAGGCCTTCAGAAGGAGGGTGATCTGGTAGGAGAGGTAGTTGTAGGCCTGTATGCTATATGCCAGGCATTAAATTAGGCACTGTGGATTCAGAGAATAAATAAGCCACACTTCCCTCCCCCAAGGAGCTCACTCTCCAGTGGAAAGACAAGCAAGTGTTACCCATAGCTCAGATCCCCAACTTCACGACCTATGTGAGTCCCTCCCCACAATTTATGCAAATTCCCACTTTCTTCTTCTAGATCCTGTCTCCATTCCTGTCCATGGGTGTCATCCCAGTATGGCTTTGAGCCTACTGGGACTAGGCCTTAGGCCCCTTTACCATTTTTTCATAAGAAATACAATCCCAGTGGTGATTGTGTAGATCCTTTACTGTAGACCTGAGAAGGATTATTAAGGTAAAAGATTATGTCCTACACTCTACAGCCTTCTACCATCTTGTTGGTTTCTCACTAATAATCCTCTACTTCCCCAAAGCCTAAGCTATTAGCATGAAACCCTCCCCACTTCACAGCCCCCTGGGAGTGTCATCTAGTCTTCAGTTCCTACTCTGACATATGCCTCCCCCACCCAGGACTGTTGGCTGTCCCCAGGACCTGGTAACTATAATGTGTTCCAACTTGCATAAATGGACCAGTACAATGCAGAGAGGGGCCAGCACTACAACAGGGCAACTTCAAGATGTCCGCGCCAGGGGGCCTACAAGAGGGGTGGGTTCTAAGGAGGACTCCTAGATGAAGAGGGCGATTGGAAGAGGATATTTCCAGCAGAACAAATGACAAAGACAAAGAAGGCAGAGAGGGCATGGTGATTTTGAAGCAACCAAAGTGGTTCAGCAGGGCTGGGAAATCAAGGATGAAGAGCAACAAGAGACAAGACTGGGATGGAGGCAGGCAGGGGCCATAAAGGATGGGGCAGGCCGTGCTCAGGACTGTAAGCTTGAAGCTATCACGGCAGACCTGCTGCTGGGAGATCTTAGGCCTAGAAATAACATTATTAAAGAGTTTAGGAGGATTATAGAGGCTGTGATAAGGGTCACTCAAACCCAGCCTGAAGGTCGTGGGAGCCTCAAGCTTAGGGCCAAATCATGGCAAGGCAGCAGTCATTCACATCTCTGGGAGAGGGTCTGAGTCCAGACGGAGTCCATCCTGAGGACAAGACCTTGTGATGAAGACAGGCAGGCAGAGCCCCAGGTGGCTGTCCTGTGTCCCTGGGGAGGTGGCCTCATACTCACTCTGTTCTCCAGCGCCTCCTCTTGGGGACTTGTTATCAGACCAAAAACAAAGTCTACAAGATTCTTGGACTGTCCGAACCTGGCAGAAGGATTCAAACTCATTTTCAAATGTCTTCAGGTCAGCAAAACCTCAAATGCACTTTTTCAGAGTTCTTTCCCACTGCCCACACCCCCACTGGCATCCTCCTGCTGCTTGAACCTCAAAGCCACGGGGATTTCCAGGGAAATGGAGTCAGTCTGGTCCTGGTTCATTCACACATGAATCCTCAAACAGGATGTTTTTTGTAAGAGACCGAGGACTTCCAAGACACCTTCGCAGGCCCCCTTCGAGAGCATCTTGTTCTGAATCAGGAAATTGTATTTTGCCAGGACTTTATGTTCAAGTTCAATATTCATGTCAGAACCCACGAAATGTGAGTGGGTTCTAAATTTGGAAAAGCATGTTCTTCAATCTCGCCCCAAAGCATTCCTTCAGCTATTGACTTTGGAGGCAACTCCTCCATACTATGTGCTTGTCCCAGGTTTGCTCTGAGTGACACACGGAGGTTTCGAACACATGCGGTGCTTACTCAGCAGATCAATACATCAGTAATCTTCTTTGGAAGAGCACTGCAGAATCCAGTATATAGCCAGCTTCCTTTCTTGGCAAAGCTGCTGGTTTGAGTCTTGTTTCCATGCAAGACGTCTGCCCTGACTTAAACTTTGACTCCCTACCAGTGTCTTTCCTGAGTTATTTGCACTGTGAACATAGTGCCTAAAAAGATTTATTAAAAAAAAAAAAGGAGCCGAGTGTCATTTTTAGAAAAGCGAGACACCCAACACATCCTACTCTGAGTAGATTTCTTTGACGGCTTGTGATGTTGCCTGAATGGTAAATATACCCTCAGACTCCAAGTAAATAGTCCATGGCATGTAACTTGGGTATAAAAGAGGAAATTTTACACAACGTGGCCACAGACGCCTTGTCATTTCCCAGAAAATTAGAGGGTCTTCCAGTGACCCTGTAAATTTATCACACAAGTATTCTTCCACGACTCCAGGAACAGATGGGGCCTGTTTTGATAATGTTTTCCAATCGCCATAGATAACATGCGGGAGGTCGGGGGATGGGGAGACAGCCTACCATTGCCCCCCAGAAACGGGAAGCCAGCGCTCAGGGCTGGCCGCCGGGGCGTTCTGTGCCTCTGTGTCTGAAAGACACTTTGTTAGCAGCGAGCACTGCGTTTTTGAAGGGAAGCAGCAGGCATCTGGGGAAACACTCATTCCTGGATCTGGTAGCCCTTCACTAAAACACGAAGATGTTAAAGGATTGGCTGAAAGGGACTCAGCCCAGAGGATGGGCTAGAATCAAAAACAGGCTGCACGCGGCTGCACGCGGTCTTGAAAGGCATCCCTCTGCCTCCAGAAAGGACCACAGGGTGTTTGGGATCCGAGGGAGATTTCACAACCTCCTTATCAACTCTTGCCAACATCTCAGTGGAGATGGAGAAACACAAATCAACATCTTCCGTGTGGCCACTGTTGGTTCACTTTAAAACAGGTCCTTCTACTGCTAATAATGATAGCTAATATTGACTGAGGGATTCCCAGGTGCCCGGCACTGTGCTGAGAGCACGGGGTGGTGTTCTTTCATCTCATCCTGAATGCGCGAGTTGGGAAATGTGGCTCGAAGAGCTCACAGACCTGCCTCTGCGTCTGCAGCTGGGAAGGGCAGGGCTGGAAGGAGTGGGGGTGTGGTCCCATGCCATCTCCTGGGCACTCGTCACAGTGGTTCCTCACTTGTGAAGTGGAGCTAATAACAGCAGTATGGTACTAAGTCTTTAATTTAATTTAATTTAATTTAATTTGTCTGTTTTGGCCAGGCCTGTATGCTTTATTTTGGTCATGGTTCTCAATTCCAACTCTCATCATTCATTTGTCCATTCAGCAAATGTTACGGAGCTTGTACTACGTATGTCATTGCCATCCAGACTTCTAATCCGGACCTTTTTAATTAGTCCATTCATTGCCTCTTCACAGGAGACTTTCCTATCATTACCATGCCTTTAACAAGCATCTCATTATGCCACTGTCTGTTTTACGAAAACTAACGAGATCTGTTTTGTACTTGCTGTGCACAAAGTCCTGTCATCGACTTACTTGGGTGTGACCCTTGCAGAGAAAAGAAAGACAGATATGTTATCTATTATTATCATTATTATCTTCCCATTTTACACACATTTTAAATGAGTCCCAGGCATTTTAAGTGACTGCTGGAGCCAGGATTCAAAGACAGATCTCGTGATGCCTACACCTGAAACTTGGCCACATCAACGTGAACCTCGCCCTCCAAGGAGCTCGCCCTCCAAACTAGGCGGCGTTGGTAAAGCTCACCAGCCCCGAGAGGCAGGGGAGCTTGGTGGTTAAGCATAGGGACTCCTGAGTCAGACAGCCTGGAGTCTAAGTCTTGCCTCTGTCCCTTACTGGCTAATGGCCTTGAGCAAATGATTTAACCTCTTTCTTGATGCCTTAATTTCTTCCTGGGATAAAAGGTAATAATAATAGTACCTCCCTCAGGGGGTTGTTGTGAAGATCAGTGGTTAATATGTAGAAAACTCTTAAGACAGTGTCTCACACTTAATAAATGCATCTAATTGTTCATTGTTTTAATGTTATTATGGAGGTATCTGAAAGTAAACAGAGGCTAAGGAGGGAAGGACAGAGTAGAACAAAGAGCTCTAGCTGGAGATCCAGGAGGAGGAAAATTAACTGGAGCTAACAGTCAGGAGATGGTTCTCCTCTGCATTCTGCCTTACTCTCTGTGCAACCTGGAACAAATTGCTCACTTCATTCCTCTTCCGTTTCCTCATCTGTCTGGCAAGAGAATTAAACCACGAGGGGTAGCGGATGCCTGACAAAGACCCTTTGACTCTGACACCTGACCCAGTGCCCCCCGGAGACTCTGATGAGTACACCAGCCCCCCCGACTTTGATTAAGACTGACTAGTGAAGATGATCAGGACTAGGCTAACCAACTCATCCCAGTTTGTCTGGGACTTTCTTGGTTCTAAAACTGAAAGTTTCACATCCCAGAAACACAACCACAGGAAAACCAGGACAGCTGATCACCCAAATTAGGTCAGCCCCTTTAAAAAATTCTATAATCTCGTTCATTATTTTCTAGACTATGTCACTCATGTTATTGCCTTCATATGTATTTGCCATAAATGTGTTTCAACTGTGAAATTACACAAATACAAGTTTATTTCAAAAAATAGTTTACATAATTGCCGCAGTAGTCAGGATAAGCCACGTTAGCTGAGGTGGCAAATAACCCTACAAAACAGAAAGCTGGAAATATGCAGTGAACAGCACTATAACGACACAAGCAAACCAGCATTATGTGCTATAAAGTAACAATAAAAATAAATGAAAATAAAGCACTGTCACTTGATAGTGGAGCTGGCTGATATCCGTCTAACTCCAGGTACCTGCTCACTCTTTGTTGAAAAGAAAGTTTAGTAAGGGTTAAAAATCCTGGGATTTTCCTCCTTTCCATAAGCAGGGCTGAAAATGAAGTAAGTTCATCATTCTGTGACCTGCTGTTATTTAACATCATGTCCATCTACCACTTAAAATCATCTCCCATGCCACCAGCAGAGAATACTGCATAGACTGAGAAGGACAGAATCAACAAGGTGTAAAGTTGAGAAGGCAAGGGCCAAGTCATGCATTTAAAGGCTCAAATCTTAGCGAGGCACCCCTCCCTCTCAAGCAGCTCTTACCCACTAGTTAATAGCAAATCAAACAGGCCACCAGCTGAGAAGGGACACCCACCCCCAACCTTTCATTTATCAAGAATCCCCACCTTGCCCCAAAGACTGCCTAGGGAGTACTACAATGGACCGAGAGACAGAAAGAGCACCCAAGAGAGGTCCTTGGTTGCAGCGAGATCAGTGAGAAGCATTTCAGCAAAGTGAAGAGAGGCAGCAGCCAAGGACCCATGACATTTACATCTCAACCAAGTTTAGGCAGCTCCCCAAAGCAGACAAAGAAACAGCTGTAAAGACTCCTGGTGTAGCTGAAACTTCAAGGGTTTATGTCACTGCTATTTCTTTTGCAGCCATAAGAATGCAGCAACTCGCTTGCCACCTAAGATTGCTTACCCAGACAAATGCCAGCTTGTGCTGCAGGTGAGCCCAACCCCACCATCTAGAGTCTTCCCCTACCCACCCCTTCCAATTCCATGAGCGTCATTCACTTTCTCCACTCCAGAACTGACTTGCTCACTTGGTGGGTCTCTCATTTACTCTGTGGCTTCAAATGCCATGTACAGCCAAGGACTCCCAATCTATACCACCAGCAGCCTTGCCTATCTGCTACTCCAGACCCTACCCAATACCTCCACTTGGATGTCTCACCAAGATCTCCAACTCAACGTGTCCAAAACTGAACACACAATCTGCTCTGCCCCAAACCCGTTTCCCCTCCATCATCCACTCCTTTGCTCAAACTCAAAACCTGGGAATCCTCTATGATTTTCCTTTGCCCTTTGTTTCCCCACACCCAATCTTATCAATTGTATCACCTAAACATTTGTAGAACCAATCCACCGTCTCCATCCCCACCCCTTCCACCCTCCTCCAGGCCACCCACATCTCTCCCCCAGCCCACTCACTACACAGGCTCCTAATTGGCCTCCCAGGGTCACATTTGCTTCTCTCTAATCCTCTCCAATCCACATCGCTACAGGCAACATTTTTTTTTAATGTTCATTTTATTACCTTATTTTCCTGGCTTAAAATCCTTCAAAAACCCTAGTGCTCTTGTAACGAAGCCCCAAAGCCTTAACATGGCCATCAGGGCTCTGTGTGACCTCCCCTCCCTACAGTGAACCCTGCAGTTCACCTCCACCTCCTCTCCCTGCCCCTCACTCCTGCCCTGCAGGCCCTCCTTGCCCTCCTCAACTTCAGGGTCTTGCACAAGCTTGGAACAGGCCACCTCTTCTCTCTGCCAAGCTACCTCCTGCTCACTCCTCACCATTCAGCTTAGACAGCACTCCTCTGGGAAGCCTTTCCTGACCTCCAGGCCAAAGTAGGGCTCCCTCGCTCTCACACCAACTCCATAGCACGCTGGCCTGGCATTTCACAAGGCTCAGCATGACAGCACTTCTTGTCCACTAGTTGCTCCCCATTCGGCTACACCCTCCATGGAGACAGGGACCCACCGATACCCCCACATCTGATACACCGTCCAAGGATACAGCAAATTCTCCATAAACATTTGGAGACTGAGTGATAACTGTGAGAGTCATTCCCAATCAGCCTGAGGACCCCACCCACATTCTTCCTGGTGCACCTTTGGGGGAAAACTCAATAGCATGCATTCTTAATGAACGTGGTATCTGGTGACACCACTGGCAACACTGACAAAAATGCAGCCGTAGTGGGGTCACCCAGCTCTCAGGAAGGAGTAAGTATCAAGTCATGCTACATCCCGCACAGGAAGAGCATGAGCTGGTGCTGACGGCGCGGGGTGTCCTGAGCCTTTGGTCTTGGGTTTCTCTTCCTAGAGTATTTATAGCCATCCGGAGAAGCGGCTGGCTTCATTAATTGCGAGCGTATGTCCACCCAAAGCAGCCATACACCGAATGTATTGAATACCAGGCCTTATATGGGCGTCCCTTGTTGATTCATATGTTGTTAATAAGCGACATGAAGTGGATGGCTAAGGCAGAATGCCAAATGCTTGCCTTCCCCTGTCATCTCAAAGGCACAAGGTTGTCGGTGTGGTGTATTGTTTGTTTTTAATGGCATGACTACTTATTAAATGAGAATAAGGGCGTTGTGAGGCCCACGGGCATTTGATGAACTGTATAGGGACAAACACACAGTTCAGAAGCGGCAGCAAAGAATACAGATTCTGTCTCCAGGGTCTGAAACAAGGAGTAGATACTTGTGCCAAGCACCATTCAATGCAAGTACGTTAACTCATTTAATCCTCCCAACAGCTCCAAGAGGTGGGTACCACTATTATCCCCACGTTGCAAATGAGGAAACCCAGAGGGGTTAAGTAATGAGCCCAGTTACTAGGCAGCAGAGCTGGAATTTGAACCCAGGCAGCCCGGCTCCAGAGTCCAGAAGTAGTCAGGCCCCATGGGGACTCATTCAGTCCAAACCAAAGCCAAACCCAGAGGCCCACTTCCAGAAGCCTCAGTCCAACTGCCCCGGTTTGGTCTTTTCTCTCTTGAGGGCAGAAGAAAAGCTGCAAGCACAGCCCTGGCCTCAAGGAGCACACGTGGTTTACAATAGCACAAGTCAGCAAGTGTGAAGTGCCATTGGAGGGATCCAGGTGCCAGGGAGTGGGCCGTCCAGGCAGGTAGAGGTGCTCTGATCACCAGGCCTGCATCCCTGCTCTGCAGTTGCCAAGTTCTGTGTCTGTGGGCAAGTCAGTTTCCTCATCGGAGGCTCAGCCTCCCAATCTGTGAAATGGAGATGACAGTGACAACGTGCTAGTTCATATCTCACAGGGGTGGTGTCGGGATTGAATGAGAGAAGGCATGCAAAGCATCTAGGACAGAAGACGTTGTTCAGTAAACGGCTGGCCATTATTACTTCCAGCAGAGAGGTTCAGGACACCATCACTCATTCATTCACAAGCATATATCGAGCGCCTCCCAACAATGTCCCAGGTGCTGCGCCAGGTGCTAGGCATACAAAGAATGAGATCGCAGCCAGGCCTTCAAAGAGAGCATTGGTGGGAGAGGCTGAGATATAGGTCTACAGGAGGGACACCGGGGAAGGAGGGGTGTGAGGTGGCTGAGAGTCTCGGGTCCTTGCAGAAGGAATCAGAGAAGGTGCCACGAAGGAGGGTGACACAATGCGGGAAATGGGATGAAGGTGTTTCCTATGCGCGCAAAAGCACCGGTAAGGGACAAGCTTCAGGGAATCCAATCTACAAGCCCCTGGGCTTGACAGCTTGCAGACGGGAACTGGATTCCGGGCAGGCAGCTCTGACGTTATGAAGTCCACCTCCAAGTTCTGAAGTTTTCCTCTCCAGACTCAGCCTGAGACAAAGGGATAACTAAACATTTAAGCAGGAATCGAGTGAGTTATTATTATTATTATTATTATTATTATTTATTTTATTTTATTTTATTTTTGGTGCCCAGTTATTTGCCTGTTAGCCAGCCCCTGAGATAAGATTGAATTTATGTCTCACCAAACAGGCTCCAGAAAAGGAAGAAGAGAGAGACGGAGAGACAGAGACAGACAGAGAAGATTATGCAGAGTTTTTTTTTTCTTTTTTTCCTTCAAAGTGTCTCCTGGGTAGAGTCCTGCCGCTCTGTCTCCGGGGAGCGGTTCGCCCTCCAGAAAATATGACACTTTATTTCCTGCCCTTGTTTGTTAACACACCCCATTACCATCCATCTCAGTTTCATGTAACTGCCAACCGGCATTAACGCCCTCCTCCTCGCCGCCCAGGCAGAAAATAGAAAAGGAAGAATTCAGCAGATTTTCCCCCGTGGCACCCTCGGCGGCACCAAGATAACCAGAGCAGAAACCACAATTGGATTCTTATTCCTTCAGCCCAGGAATGCGAAGGACGGGACGGTTTAACCACCTTCTGCATTTTCCTGCAAAGAGAGTCGTCTTGTTTTTTCGGTTGTCTGGGCACCCTTCTCTGCTTCAGAGAAAGATACATTAATTAATTTTTTTTTTTTTTCTAAATGTGAGGCAGGAGATGTTACAAACTGTCAGGAACTGTCAGTGGCGCCTGCCCCAATCAGGTAAGCGTCCCTGGCGCCTGCGGCGGATACACACTGACCCCTAGTGGCGGGTCTGGCCCTCGCAGCCCCTGAGGCCCGCCCTGGCTGGGGGCTGGAGAAATTCACTCCTTCCTTGTAGCAGCAGCTCTGTGTGGACTGGGGGTGGTGGCGGGTGCTATGTTTCCACCTTCCACCGGCTGCCACACACACACACACACACACACACACACACACACACACACACACCGCGTCCAATTTCTTCTCTCCTTTTCCAATTCCACAGAGCATAAATCTCCTAAGAACCTTCAGGGTGCTGGCCTACAGGTAAGGCCTGTTTGTCTGGTCTTGAGGAGTTGTGAAAGAGGCAGACAGGGTCCCAGGAGGACAGACACACAGCTGAAAAGGAGGAAGGGATCTGGCTTTTTGGATCTGGCTTTATGGAAGGGGGATTTTTTACCCCCTTCATGCCAAGTGCTGTGCACACGCTATCACACTGGAGCCTCAAAATAGCCCCAACGTTCAGAGATTTGGAAACTGAATCTCTGGGTGTCAAACGGCTTGTCCAGGTAGCAAAGCTAATGTTTTTATTGAATGTATTTGTTTTAATAAGCAAATATTTACATAGCACTTATCTACCAGGCATTCTTCTAGTACTTTACTTATATTAAAATGACCTATATTGAATCCTCATTACAACCCTATGAGGTAAGTAGTACTATTACTTCCATTTCACAGACGGGGAAGCCGAGGCACAGAGAGGTTGAGTAACTAGGGAGTGGTGGATCCAGCATTAAGCTCAGGCAGTCTGGCTTCAGAGCACTCTTCAGGACTCTCTCCAGGATTCCAAACCCAAACTCTCCTCCATAACCCTTCATCCCCCAGAGATAAAGTTCTGCAGCGATGCAGGAGAGGGAGCAGCCATTCTAATTGCCACAGAAGGAAAAAACTTTGTGGAGGAAGTGGTAGTGAAGCTCCTTGAAGTCACAGATCATGCCATTCACCTTCAGAGCCTCGTGCCTGGCACACAGGAGGTGTTCAATAAAAGCCCAACTGGAATGGACCCTGAAGGAAGGTTCCAGGAAGGTGGGAAGGCGGGAGAGAAGCTGAGAGCCCACATGAACCCCAATGTGGAGGTAGAAAAGCACAGGTCACATTCTCCACTAACACCCCTGTAAAATTATTTTCCAACACATTCACACTCGTTTTTAGCCAATACAAGAGAATGAGCTAAACTGTAATTAAACATCCCCTCTGCCACACTCCTATGATGAATACATCTAAAACGTGTGTCCCCCTCTGTGCTTTATCTCATTTGAGCTTCAGAAAGCTCCATGAGGTCGGTGTAACCGGCCCCACTTTTACCATGAGGAAACAGAGGGATTTTCCAAATAGGCTAATTTGTCCAAGGAACTTGTCCCAAGTTTCCCAGCTAATACATAGCGACTGGGACACCCAGGCTCCCTGACTCCGAAGCTCACACCCTCTCATGCTGTCACTGCCAGCTAGGTCCCCCACACAGGGAAAGCCGGGCCCCAGCCACCACCCCAGCAGCCCTGTCCTCTCAAACAGTTCCTTGAACTGGCCAGGCTTGTTCCTGTCTTAAGACCGGTGCTCGAGCTATTCCCTCAGCCTGGAATGCTCTTCCGGTACATGGATCTTCACACAATTGGCTCCTTCCTGTCATTCCGGTGTCAGCTCAAGTGTCACCTCCTCCGAAAAGCCTTCCTTGTCCACCCAACCTAAAATAGCCTTCCAGTTACTCTCTCTTGCATCACTGTCTTATTTGCTTCCCAGCAGTTAGTAATCTGGTGATTTCTTGTTTAGTTACTATTGTTAGTCTCATCTCATGTATAATAAGGGCTATCGATTACAGAACGCTAACTTACCTATTGCCAAGTAAAGGTCCAAGAGTCATTTGACCTTATTGTCCTCATTTGATATAAGAGGAAACTGAGGCAGGATTCAGTAACTTGTCCAAAATTCCACCCTCAATAAGCTCTGCTCTTAGCCACTGCAGACACATTGGCCTTTCAACAACAAAAAGACAATTGCATTTTTAAACGAGTAAAGGACTTAGACATTTCCCCAAAGGAGATATAAAATGGCCAATAAGTACAAGAAAAGATGCTCAACATTGTTAGTCCTGAGGTCAATGCAGTCAAAACCACAATAAGATACCCCTTCATGCCCACTCGGTTGGCTATAAGAAAAAAATAAAATGATAATAAAACAAAAAATAGCAAGTGTTGGCAAGGACATGGAGAGCTTAGCATCTGTGCATATTGCTGGTAGGGATGTAAAATGGTACAGCCGCTGTAGAAAACCATTTGGTGGTTTCTCAAAAAGTTAAACACAGAATTGCCACTCGACCCTGCAATTCTAGGTATATATCCACAGGAATTGAAAACAGGGACTTAAAACAAAAATGTGTACACGAACGTTCACAGCAGAATTATTCACAATAGCCAACAGATGGAAAGAACGCAACTGTCCATCAACTGATGAATGGATGAACATAATATGGTCTAGCCATACAATGGAATATTATTCAGCCATAAAAAGGAATGATGTACCGATACATGCTACAAGATGGATGACTCTCTTAAAAACATGCTAAATGAAAGAAGCAGGATGCAAAAGGCCACGTACTGTGTCATTCAATTTATATGACTATCCAGAATAGGCAAACCCATAGCAACAGAAAACAGACTAGTGGTTGCCAGGAGGGAGGGAGAAATGAGGCATGGCTGCTTATGGGGGTGATAAATGTTCAGGAACTAGACAGTGGTGATGGTTGCACAGCATTGTGAATGTACAGCCATGTGCCACTTAACAAGAATGCCTTCTGAGAAATGCATCATGAGACGATTTCATCGTTGCGCGAACATCGCAAAGCATACTGTCACAAACCTGGATGGTACAGCCTACTACTGAAATTGTATTGCTACACTTTTATACGACTGGCAGCGCAGGTTTGTTTACACCAGCATCACCACAAACACGTGAGTACTGCATTGCGTTATGACATTACAACAGCTATGACATCACTAGGTCACAGGAATTTTCAGCTCCATTGTAATCTTAGGGGCCCACTGTGGTATATGAACTCTGTCGTTGAAATATCATTATGCATCAAATTGATGTACTGGATTCCACTGAATTCTATATTTTAAAATTTAAAGGGAAAATTTTGTTATATAAATTTTATATTGTTTTATTTTAAATCACCCTCGTCTGTCTTGTTCATCTCTGGGTCCTTAGGGTCTAGAACAGAACAAGGCACTCAGTAGACATGAAGAACATATTTGTTGGAGAAATGAGTAAAGTAGACCAAAGCCCAGGCACCCAGGCCTCCCAGCTCTCAGTCTTGAGTTTTTTACCACAATCCACAACACCAAGAAGCTCCAGGAAGCTCTAGCCCAGTGGTTCTCAAAACTCTCAAGTGCCTCCGAATTACCTGGAGGGCTCACTAAAACACAGGTTGCTGGGCCTCAACCCCGGAGTTTCTGATGTAGAAGGTCTAAGTGGAGCTTGAGAATTTGCATGTCCTGCTGGCCCCAGGGCGGAGGTGGGAGACACCCTTTCAGAATAACTGTTCTCTGTTGTCTATTAAACCATCTGAAAACTGAACCACACAAAAATCAAGTTGTCAATTTTAATTTAACTGTATTGCAAGGGGTCTGGCACTAAACAGATGCGCCCCCCCCCCTACCCCCGCCAGGTGACAGTGCAAGGGTGTCCAAGTAAGGACACATCCTGAGCCCTTAAGGACCTCAGTTGAACAAACCACTTAATTCAAGGCAGATGGACTTCAGGTGTAGGGCACAGATGCAGAGAGCTTTTGGGGGGCGCAGAGCAATGAGGAACACCCTAGGTTCAAATCCCAGCTCTTCCAACCACTGGCCGTGCGAACTGGAACAAACCGCCTGTGGTAGACAGAATATTGTCCGTCCGTCCCCCACCCCCCGCAAAAAAAAAAGATACCCGCATCCTAATCCCTGGGACCTATGTTATCTTACATGGCAATGGGAATTACAGTTGTTAACTACTACTTTATGGTAGGGAGATTGTCCTGGGTTATCTGAATGGACCCAGTGTCATCATAAAGGTTCATAAAAGGAGACAAGGGAGGCAGAAGAGACAGAATGACAAGGCATGAGAAAGACTCAACCCGTCATTGCTGGCTTTGAAGATGGAGGAAGGGGGAACATGAGCTGGGAATTCAGTCAGCCTCAAGAAGCTGGAAAAGGCAAGGAAACAGATTCACCCCTAGAACTTCCAGAGGGGAACGCAGCCCTGCCAACACCCTGATTTTAGCCCAGTGCAACTCGTGTTAGACTTCTGACCTGTAGAGTGTAAGATAATAAATCCGTGGTGCTTGAAGCCACTACATTTCTGGTAATTTGTTACAGCTGAGATAGAAAACTAATACACTCTCTAAAGTCTGTAAACCTCAGTTTCCTCATTGATAAAGTGGGAATAATGACCACAGCTACTACATAGAGTAGGTGCAATGATTAAAGTTACTGTATGTAAAAATCCTAGTGCAGGCTTTGGCCCTATGCACACAGAAAATAAATGGTGGAGTCATCAATGTTGAGAAGTTCAGTGACTTTCTCCTGGGCAAGACCTCCTAGGCTTCCTTGGGACAGGCCCTCCTCTGTTGCCTAGGGTGTATGGGCATTTCTCCTTACCTGTTTTTGACGATGTCAGGTTCGCCCTAAGACCATTCAGCCCGCTGTCTGTTGTCCTTCCAGCTTCTGTTTTTGTTAGTCTTGGATAGTCCAGTCTCTTACACTGGGGGTTGTGGGCAGGTGAGGGGCCCTGGGATATAGGAGCTGCCACCCACTTTCCACAAGAAACACCTCCTTGGCTAGAAGACCAGGATGGGTACCTGGTGTCAACTTATGGCTGTATCCAGAGCTGGCCTGGGGCAAATAATCTCCAAAAATTAGATGGCTCTTGTGAAAAATTGCTGGGTGTTTGTATTTTCATCCATTCATTTATTCCAAGAACAATGTGCTTTCTGATGCTAGATTCACATAGATAAACAATGGAGGGAAATCTCTGCTGTCTTCTTGGAAGGAAAGGAAAAGAGACACCACGGAAAGCAGGTTTAACACCTATATTTATTAGAGCAGAAAAGGAGAGGGAAAAACAGGTGTCCCAAAACCTCCACCACCCCAAATGGCGCTTCACTATTCTGAGTCCTTAGATAAAGCAGGCAGCCTGCTTCCACGCTTTGGAGGACCGGCTCCATCAGCCCAGGTAAGATTCTCACTCTGCCCATCCTTCCAAACTGCTAGGGTGGCTATTTGCGGGGGGAGGGGGTGTCTATGCTTTAAGCACTTGGTTTCGGTGAGTTATGCAGGTTAGTAAAATGAAGCAGCACATGCATTTGCCACCAATCCCCAAGGCAACCCTTGCCATGGCCACAGTTCACAAGGTCTGAAGACATCCATTCCCGCAGCTGAACAGTAAATGACAGAAGGAGCCTCATCCTGTTTTGGCGTTATCCAGGTCGATGCTTATCAAAGTGCTTGCTGGAAAAGAACGAGAAAATAGTGTTACCATGATGGTGATGTGGATAAAGAAGGAGGGAGACGGTGACAAGGAGGAGAGGAGAAAGAGGAGACTGGGGGTGGGGGGAGGAAACCGCCACCAAGCTGTCACTTCCTAAGCACTTCCTATGATGTACCAGGGCAGCACTGTTTTCCATGCATTGACTTTTTTAATGCTCAGAACGACCATATGAGGGAGGAACTCTTACTATCCTCATTTTGATAAGGAAACTGAGAGAGACATTGGGCAATTTTCCTCAAGTGGAATCACTGTCTGAATGTTGTCTGTCTCCACATTCCAATCTGATGCCTCTCCAGCCACTGCTTCCTTGTCTTCATGTAAATGGAGATGCTTGGAGTGAGGCCTCTGAGGAATCTTGTGTTTTATAGGACCCACCCCCACCCCCACCCGCAGCTGATCCCCAAAGCCTATTCTAGCTCGAGGCAGGGGGCTCAGTTGCCCTGGAAGGTGCTGCCATGGGGCTCACTCAACCCCAAAAACGTTCCTCTTGCCTGGCCTGCACACTGGTAATAAGTGCCTCCATTCATGCAGTCATTTACTGTGGGTCAGGCTCCATAGATATCATTATTGCCCCAATTGACAAATGCAGAAACTTGGAGGTTAGGCAACTTTCCCAAGACCACAGAGCAGGAACACGGCTGAACCCAAGCCTGCCAAATTCCAGAGTCTGGGCTCCTAACTACTCCACAGTTTTGTTCTCTGGAAGAAGCCAAGCGAGGGCTTCTAGTGCTAGAGGACAAAGATCCCTGATGCAGGGGCGGGACAAGCTCTGACCTAGAACAGGGCTCCAGAGGCTGGAAGGACCAGAACAGCCAACCCCTGCCCCTCAAAAACAGAACTTCTGTTCCACTCCCAACAGATGCTCCTCTCATTATCTGTTAAAGCCCCTCAGAGGACACACACACACACACACACACACACACACACAGAGGACCCAGCAGTACCATCCATGTAAAAGCATGCAGGACTGGAGTGGCCAGAGACTGACATACCAACCACTGCTTAGCATGAGTTAATAGCTTCATCGGGCTCCTTTAGCACCTCGATAAAACAGGGTTAAAATGCATGCCCTGCCATGACATAGGGGTGTTAAGAGGATCAAAAGAGAGGATTTAGGTGATAGTTATAAAGAGCAAGACTCTAAAGACAGCTTTCCATGTTAATTCACAGTAGCATACAAAATAAGCAACAACGATAAGATTTCTCTTAATCAGAGATGACAAACTGCCCAATTACATCCTGTCCTGCTTCATCGTATAAATGACGGAGGTGAAATGACATTCACTAGGCTTAACCTCTGAAGGGATTTGCTGCTTTATCTAATAGGATTTGGAAAAGGAGGAAGGAGATGGACATAGACAGACGGTCAGGAAAGAAGCAAACAGCTTCCGGTAGGAGCAAGGTGCCGAGGTGGGGTATGCAGGCACGCTAGGAACCCTGAGCAGCCCACTTCAGGGGGACCAAAAGGCCAAACCCAGAGGAAGAGGGAAGACAGGGTGAGCCTGGCAGATTCCCAGCCTGGAGGACTGTGGGAAGACGGTAAAGAAGTTGCTACTCCTGGTGCCAGTAGTGATGATGGTGATAAACGTCACACTGGTCAAGCCCATGACTGCTGACTCCACCTTGAGACCCAAGTCTAAACAAGCCACACTGCTCCAGATTTGTATTCCAGAATGACCTTGTCTGGACAGCAAATAGGGTCACATCCCTCTGCTGTTTGGGGTCTCTTGGTGAGACAATAGAGGTCAGGCTCCCTTGAGTGTCTTCCAGGGCTTCTCTCAACCTGGCTGCCACCTGTCTCTCCTGCCTCGCTCTTTCCACCGCTCAGCCCATAACAAGCTAACTGGCTGGTGCCCCTAACACCATGTTCTCAAAGGCCTCTGAGCCTACACACGTGTTGTCCACTGCTGCCTCCCTAAAACAGAAGGCCTGGGAGAAGGAACATACCAGAGGCTGGTCCCAAGCCCCTTACACGGGATGGACCAGGTTCCTGTCGCAGTGGGGCTTGCAGTGAGGGTTCAGCCAGTGCTCCATGAACTGCTCCTCGGCGCGGTGCTCCAGGCGGAGTAGGTGGTGCATGTACTCCTGTCAAAACAAACCCACAAAGAAGAGAGGCTTTTATCCACAAGGACAGCTGAGCTGCCGATGTGCGTGATGTGGCTGTAGTTCTGAGACAGGAAGGAGGGGAAACAGCCATATCCATGCCTCTCTGTACAGACCACTCAGGCAGACCCACTTGATGGGCAAAGGAGAGATATCTGAGTACTCTAAGTGCTGGGAGGGTGTGTACCCGCGGGAACTCATATACACTGCCAATGAGGTGTAACCTAAAACAACCACTTTGAAAGACAATTGGTTGCCGGGCCGGCTGAGTGGCTCAGTTGGTTAAGAGTTGACTTAAGAACGCGAGCTCTGAGCAACAGGGCCGCCGGTTCGATTCCCACATGGGCCAGTGACGCTGCGCCCCAGCTGAGCTGTCGCTGAGCTGCCAACAGGTGGCAGGATGGCTCAGCTGGTGTAACAACAAGATTGCCTGTTCCATGGTGGGCTACACCCACCCGCAACTAAGACTGAACTCGGCACCTTGAGCTGAGCTTCCGCACGGATGGCTCAGCGGATAGAGCGTGCGCTCTTAACAACAAGGCTGCTGGTTCGACTCCCACATGGGATGGTGGCTACGCCCACCCACAACTAATATTGTAACACAGCACCTTGAGCTTAGAGGCCACGAGCTGCGGACGGGAAGCCAGATGGCGACTGGCGCCCTTCACAACGAAGATTGAAGAACAACAACTTGGCTGGTCCCTTTCCCCAATTCCCCAACACTGTTCCCCTCCCCCAGTTCCCCCAAAAAAATCTTAAAAAAAAAACACAGAACTTTTAAAAAACAAAAACAAAAAAACAAACAAAAAAAAACGATTGGTTGCCTGCAATCCAGAAAACTCACACCTCATTTATACCCGAGAGCAGTGGTCCTTAAACTTTATCAGTCCTCAGAATCGCCTGGGGGCTTGCGAAAACACAGATTGCTAGGCCCCACCCCCAGAGTTTCTGATTCAATGGGTCTGGAGTGTGGCCCCAGAATTTGCCTTTCTAACAAGTTCCCAGCCAATGTTGATCCTGTTGCTCACTTTGAGAACAGAGAATCTCTTGTATCAGGAGATATGGGTCAGAATGTTCATAGCAGCAACAAATGTGTAGTAGAAAAACACTGGAAACATGCAAATATCCATTGACAGAAGGATGGAGAAATAAATTATGATAGGGTCACACCGTGGAGTATTATATAGCAATGAACATAAATGAACAATAGCTACATACAACAACATAGGTGAGTCTTAGAAATAGCATGTCAAGTGAAAAGAGCAAGTCCAAGAAGATGACATTTACAGTGTGGCACCATTTTTGTAAAGCTCAAAACATGCATAGCCAAGGACCGGCCGAGTGGCGCGTTGGTTAAGAGCTGGCTTGGGATGCCAGAGGGCTCCGGTTCAGATCCCACATATGTGGGCCAGTGACACTGCCCTCTACAGCTAAGATGCTGAACAACAGCTCAACCTGGAGCTGGGCTGCCATGAGTCGCTGGCGACTGTATAGGCTGCAGCGGGTTGCCACAGGCTACTGTGTACAGCTAGCAGCCAGCGTGAGCAGCCAACAGTCGCAGTGAGCGGCCATCCAGAAGCCGGCGACTGATCTGCCTCGCCCGGGAAGAGCGCAATGATGGTGCCAACTTGGGCTAGTGAAGCAACGTCTTCCACAACTAGACTGAAGAACAAAAGGACAGCAACTTGTCTGTTCCCCTTCCCCCAATTCTCCAGTGATTTTCCCATCCCCCAATTCCCCCCAAAAAAATCTTTAACAAAAAACATGCATAGCCAAGAATATATTTGTTATGGCTGCCTGCATGTGTGATAAAATCATCTTTTTTAAAAGGCAAGCAATAAATATAAGAAAGCTGAAGTGGCTGCACTATTTTCAAACAAAGTTAGACTTAAAAAAAAAAGATTGTTACTCGGAACAGAGGGGCACTAGGAAGGGTCTCCACCTCTCCGTCTGTCACTCTGCCTCCCATTTCTCCCTTCCACGTTCCACCTCCTGCACCATCTCTGCTCCACCCTGACAGAGTGATCCTGTCCACCATGCTGCTCGCCTCAGGCCTTCACCAGTATGCCTGCCTGATAGGAAACAGAAGGTGACAACTAACTCTGCCCCTTGAGTTCGGTCTGTGGCTCGAGACCAGGGATCGGCAAACTTTTGAGACCGAAGAGCCGCCAGGGGTCAGCAAACTGCGGCTCGCGAGCCACATGCGGCTCTTTGGGTACGTACACGTGGCTCTGAAGTAAAATTGGAAATGAAAATAAAACAATCTTAGTTTCATTTATAAAATTTTTACAGGATATTATTCACATAATGGTGATCATATAAAAATATATTTATGGCTCTCAAATAATTTTTAAATTGTTGTGAGGGACAGGGTTGGCTCTTCCAGGGGTTGGCAAACTTTTGAGACAGAACGTGCCCAAGGAGCCGCATGTGGCTCGGGAGCCGCAGTTTGCCGACGCGTGCTCTAGACAATGTCATTGTAACCAGCAGGTGAGGGCAGCTCCTTGTAGGATCTGTCACCTTCCCCCACTCCATAACAGCAGAAAGAAGCCCTATGCTCCTGCCCTGGTCCACGGTTGTCACTGACGGCCTTTGTTGATCTCTGAGCTTCTGTAGAACCACAAATTCTCCCTCAGATGGTTCGCCTGAAGGGTCTTTTATGAAGGAGCTATTCACAGCCATGTGAACGGGGTGAAGGCAACCACCACAGAACATTCCAGCACTCAGGACTAGCAATAAAGGGAAGCCCTGGCCATGTCTAGACCTGCAGGGCCCAGAGGAAAGGGGCTGCAGTGGAGGGGCTCAGCCTCTGCAGAACAGGCAGGAAGCGGGGAACAAACACTCCACCCTTTCTCTCCTCTTGCCCCCCATCTCCTGCAGATCCCAAGAAGAAGCTAGCCAGACAGGGAACCCAGTGATGTGGGCCACGGGGGTTCAGCCTCCTGAGCTGGGCAGAGCAGGGTGGAGGACGGATGGGGGACGGAGTGGAGAAAACCAGGAGCCATACAGGGATGAGTCACAAGGAGTGTGCTGTTGCCAAAAGAAGGGGGCAGAGATCACAAATAACAGATGTTACTGATGCTTGTTGCCAGGAGCCAGTGGCCACTGAGTACACTGATCCGGCGATGGGGGCGGGGCGGTTGTGTCCCCCCCCCCCCCCCCCCATCCGCATGCGGTGGTTGTCTCTCCCCTCCTCTCTGTTTGCTCCTGCTCTGCCCCTTCTCAACATGAGTGTCACTTCCAGGTTTAGAGTGGGCCTTCTCTTCCCAACAAGACTTGGTCTGCAACTAAACCAGTTCAGGCCGAGTTTTCTGTGTATTGTTTCTCATCGCGTTATCTCATACGCAAAGAAACTACACAAAATAGAACAGGTCTTCGTCGATACAGAAACATGATGAATGAACAGGTTGCTTTTGAAATACGAGTGAAGTGTTACTTCTCTTGTCTTGGTTACAAAAGTCTCTTCCTTTCCCCCATTCCTTGTCTCTCTGTCTTCTGGTGCAAACAGAGGAGTGGCCCGGGGGCACTGCTGAGAAGACTGGCAGGAATTCGCCACGTATCTGATCACAGCCCCAGGTGTCTAGTTAAGCCAGAAGCTTCCGCATGCTGGCTAGACTCCCTCCTCTTCCTCATCTTCCCCTCCCACTGTCCAAGGAACCCCTAAATCCCATGGATGTTCCTGGGCCCGAGATTCCAACCACTTTCTCTAGAGGCTTCTCCCTGCCTCTCCTCTTTTTTTTTTTTTTTAAACTTTACTGGGGAACAGCCACGGTCATTGGTTACACATTGCTTTCATGCTACAATGGCATAGTTGACTCTCTCAAGGAGGGCACAGCTCACAGTGGCCCATGCGGGGATCGAACCAGCAACCTTGGTGTTATCAGCACCATGCTCTAACCAACTGAGTTAACCGGTCACCCCCACCCTGTCTCTCCTCTTATCTCTTTCCTCTCCATTCCACCCACAGCTAGAGTGGGGGTTTGGGGGGTATTGTTTGTTTGTTTGTTTGTTTGTTTGTTTGTTTGTTTTTTGCTTGTTTGTTTTGAATAGACTTTATTTTAGAGCATTTTTAGGTTCACAGCAAAAATGAGCCGAAAATACAGAGATTTTTCACATGCCCCCTGTCCCCATACACATGCACAGCTTTCCCCACTGTTAACATCACCCACCAGAGTGGTGCATATTTACAATCAGTGAACACATTGACACACCATCACCCTAAGTCTAGAGTTCACATTAGAGTTCACTCTTTGCGTTGTACCTTCTACGGGACTGCACAAATGTATAATGACGTATCCACCATTATAATATCATGCAGTATCAGACATGTTTTCCCTGCCCTAAAAATCCTCTGTGCTCCGCCGATTCATTCCCCACTCCCTGCTAACCCCTGGCATCCACTGATCTTTTTATTGTCTCCATGTTTTCATCTTTTCCAGAACGTTGTATCATTGGGATCAGACAGTATCCAGCCTTTTCAGATTGGCTTCTTCACTTAAGTTTGCACTTAAGTTTCTTTCATGGTTTGTCATGGCTTAATAGCTCATTTCTTTTTAGTGCTGAATAATAATGCATTGTTTGGATGGACTGCAATTTATTCATCTATTCTCCTACTGAAGGACATCTTGGTTTCCTCCAGGTTTTAGCAATTGTGAATAAAGCTGCTATAGACATCCAGGTGCAGATTTTTGGGTGGACTTCGAGTTTTCAACTCATTTGGGTACATATCAAGGAGAGAAATGGGTGGATTGTAGGGTAAGAGTGTGTTTAGTTTCGTAAGAAACTGTCTTTGAAAGTGACACTTTGCATTCCCACTAGCCGGGAATGAGAGTTCCAGTTGCTGCATATCCCCACCAGTATTTGATGTGGTGAGTGTTCTGGGTTTGAGGCATTGCAATAGGCAGGTGGTGGTACCTCACTGTTGTTTTAATTTGCAGTTCCCTGATGACGTATGATGTGGAGCATCCTTTCATACGCTTATTTGCCACCTGCACATCTTCTTTAGTGAGGTGTTTATGTTCAGGTCTTTTGCCAGGGTGAGTTTTTAAAATGTTAAAAATGAAAAAGGCTTTATTGGATTTATGGTTATTGCAATCATGATACATATTACCATTTGGAAAGTATGTAAAAATAAAGAAGAAAGCGAAAAATTCCTCTTGTTTTTTTTGTCTGTCTTTGCAGGATACTGTTGCAAAGTGATGTTTTGTTTTGTTTTGTTTTGTTTTGTTTTGTTTTGTTTTGTTTTGTTAATCAACCCATGTTGCTTCCTTGCTTAAAATATTTGAATGGCTCCCACCGGGCTCCGGAAAAAGCACTAATTCCTTAATGTGGTTTGTGGGACTCTGCAATCTGGCCTCACCCATCTTCTGAGCCTCTTCTCTCACCATCAGCCCACTAGAGCAGTGCACTGCATCCCCCCTGCAGAGGCCATGCTTGCTCTTCTACCTGAGCTTATGCTCGTCTCTCTGCCTGGAGCTTCTCTGTGTGTTCTGTTTTTCCTCTCTCACTCCTACCTGACTTTTCAGGCCTCAGCTTAGATGTTGCTTCCTCCAGGGAGCCTTCTCAGGTTCCCTGGACTTCCCCCAGCATAGCCCTGGTCACTCTGTTTGGCAGTGACTTCTCTCCCTGAGAGTAGGGACTTAACTGGCCTGCATTGTCTATCTCACTGGAGATGCCATGTGAGTCAGCTCCCATATCAGCATGTGAACTTGATGTCTTCACAAAAGGGAGTAGGTGGAGATAGGAATGCTTTTTGACTTGGAGGATATATGTTGTTGACATTGCCCTGAAAGACGTCTGGGTGCTGTAATTATGGGATGCGGATCATTGCAAAGTATGCATGAAACGGATCCATATAAACACCTTTAGGTAACCTTACGCAGCAAGCCATTAATCAGAGAAGTGGTGTTTCACCTTGAGAGGGAGTAGTCATATTTGCTAATATTTGTATAAGATTAAATTAGTTTGGTATGTATAGATATCATAAAAATCCTAAATCATAGAAGCCCTCCTATGGCATTGATAAAGCTTTAATAAAGAGTCAGTTTTAAAACTTTAAAATTTTAAGTTTCTAGAAAATCCTCTAGGAAGTCTTCATCCTACCTTAAGTATAGCTATTTAAAAACTATTTTTCATTACTGTGCAAAGGAATAAATTTTGAGGTGTCCAAATTTCCCGAATTTTTTTTCCTTTCCCCCAGGACCCCTGCAGTTTGAATTTGTCTTGATTATCATTGTTTTTATTTAATTCATCAAAATGAACCCTGTGTCCTGGCAGGGCATATCTGGGGCAGCCAAGGTGGGGGGTAGATGGTGAGAAGTTTCCTCATGGGACCCAGCAATGGGCTGAATCCTGCCCTGTCCAGCCCTCTCCAGGGAGTGGCCAGAAAAATAGTAACTGGGAGGAATAAGAAGGCCATGTAAAGTTTTGCTAATAAGGAGCAAAGACTTCCCAGCACGTAGCTTTACCTACTCAGCTGTTCCGTGTAAGCAGCACACTGAAGGAACCTACTAAGTTGCCTGCTTGCTGGACCATGTGGTGGAGAGGCTAAGGGGTCTGGTCAGGGTCTGCACCAGAGTCTGGTTCCAATCCAGACCCTGCCAATATTGCTTTACTCCAGCCTCCATTTGTCCATCTGCAAAATGGGGGTGACACTAGCACTTATTTCATTGGGTTGCCAGGATTCAACAAAATAATACAAATAAAGTTCTGTACCAAATACGTAGTCCTCATTTGCCCCCTAAACCCATTCTCTCCCCTCCTTTACCTGGCCCTGTGCAGGGAGAGGACGACCTAGAGGAAGTGCAACCACAAGCTCCCTTTGTCCGGGATTTTCCAGCTGGGTTTGACATAGGAGGCACCAGCGGAAGGCTGGAGGGTGGGAGAGAGGCAAGGGCATTTATTCCCCTGGTGTCTCCCTGAGAAGTCACAGCAGGTTGGCTGCCTCCCTCTCCTGAAGGCCACAGCTCCTAGAGGCCTACCCTCTCCATTTCTGGGAGCCACAGCCTTCCCGTACCCCTTCATGACTAGGAGCGGTTAGCCCTGGATCTTGCATCTTCTCTTGTTTTACCTTGATCTTGGCACACCTTTGCAATAAGTCTCTTTGTGAAGCTCTCCTCACTTGATTCTGGTTCCTATTAGATAAGAAAGACCTGAGCATGCCTTGAGGTTGTGCATTGAGCATCTCCCCCAGGAACTGGTCTACAGGAAACTTTCAGTAAATGCCTGCTGAACGAAAGACTAAAGCTGAGGGCCTCAGAGTGTGGTCTGTGCTCCCCTTGGGGGGAGCACAGAGTAATACTAACACATTATTGACCTTCTCTTGTGTGCATCGGTGGATACAACTGGTTCTTTGGCGAGAGTCAAGTAGTAGTAGTTCCTCAGTAGTCACTGCATCCTTCACCATCACACACTCACAGTGTAAAACAGATGAATAAATATAAAATGTTCTTCCAATGCAGTTTCACTGAAGAACGCCCCAGTGAAGCAGCAGAAAGTGACACAGAGGGTCATGTGCAGGCCACTTCAGCTGCGTGGCCAAATACGATGGTTTTCTTCAGGGAAAGCACTTGGGTGACTGTTGGTGTCAAGGATTGAACTAGCCGTGTTTTATGTGCATTTCTGGCAGACATCTTCTCGAAAATGGATGAAGTGAGCCTGTCACTTCAAGGAAAACAACTGACAGTACTTGTCACAAAATGATAAAATCCGAGCTTCCAATTAGAATTCCAGGAAGAATTTTAGAAAAGTTGTAGTGTTTACTCCCAGGAGCCTGACAGCTTTCTGATACTTAAAGACTTTCTGACGAGATTGGTGGTGATATTAACGAATGTCACTGCTAATATACAGCATTGATATACCTTCTGTAACTATATGCTCATTTACATTCTTATTTAATCCCTACCCCACTCAGCCAAACATCCAACTGCATATATATATGTGTGTGTGTGTGTGTGTGTGTGTGTGTGTGTGTGTGTGCATATATATATTTTTTTTATTGGGGAACAGCCATGATCATTGGTTACACATTGCTTTCATGCTACAATGGCATAATTGACTCTGTTAAGGAAGGCGCAGTTCACAGTGGCCCATGCAGGGATCGAACCAGCAACCTTGGTGTTATCAGCACCATGCTCTAACCAACTGAGCTAGCTGGTCACCCCCAACTGCCTTTTTGATGGTGGTGACCAAAGTATATCTAGTATATGCCTTAGTGCTTGGCATATAGTAGGACCTCAATAAAACTCACCAGAGAAATACACAAACGAATGACTGAATAAATGAATTGACTGTTTTTTCTCTGCAATCTTACTAAATCCTGCTTGGAAGGTTCCTCGACACCTGTGTCAGTCTGCTCATTATAACGTCCCAATCCAAGTGTACATATATATTTCATACTCCTAAATAGCAGCTGAAATTATCATTGAAGAAAAACAACCAACAGAGAGAGAGAGAGAGAGAGAGAGAGAGAGAGAGAGAGAGAGAGAGAGACAGACAGAGAAACAAGCACTGGTTTCCATGACATTTCACTATTTATTTAAAATGTTAGGAAAATGAATATGCCACAAAGGCCTACAAGCAATCATTAGTCAAAGATGAAAAGCCAAACTGCAAAGCTGCTGAAAACCACAAATTCAACAATTGTGTTGGCTGAGTTAGAATTGACCCAGCATTAATGATAATCTCAAATGTTCCTGGATCGAGAAAGAAGGGCTAGATGGAAAATAAATTTTAATTTTTTTTAGATTCCTTTCTTCAAAGGGGGAAAAAAATACAGCAAAACAAAAACCACTATCTGTGTTCCATGTCTAATGCCAATGATAATGATTTAAGTAAATAATTTCTCAATAATTAGAGCGGAAACTGGAAGTGGTCCTTTATTATGACACTGGAGTGGTTTGATAATGAAATTAAATACCCACCAGAACCTGATCTAAGCTGAAAATCATTAAGTGGACAGTAAACCTATCAAAGAGGGAACTTTTTCCAAGAAGGCCAAAATCCTTCCTGTGACATATGCCTGGAATTAAAGGTCCATCAACACGTGGATAAATTATTTTGCTCATTAGTAACAGCAAGGTAATCACACGGGCAGAAGGGTGGCTCTGAACTTAACTACACGGGGACACTTGGCACTTGAAGGCTTAGCCCTAAAGAAGGCAGATCAGTGATGTGCACGATTTACATCCCAGTCACTCCCTCCCAACTGGTCTTTGAGATCATGGGGAACAAAAGGGTAATGGAGTTACTACATACATTTGTCAAGGGGCTAAACATGAAAGCATATTTTGCAAAGACTACTGACAATAAAGTTAATGTGATTTATGCTTGCCCAACAAGAACATTCCTTAAAGGAACACAGGCCAAAATGGAAAGCATATTCCCAGGGCACACAAGAGCTTACGAATACAATCACAAAAGACATAATTTTAGCTCGTACGTCATCTTTTTAAAGAATTTCCATGCTTCGCCCCAGCAGTTGGCAAATAATTTCTTTCCTAAAATTTGAGACGATTGAGAGAAATTTAATGAATTTAAGGGAGGCAATAAAAAAGGATTTCTTTGGGGGGGAGGGGGGAGGGGGAAAACTCCAGGTTTTGCAGTAGAGGTAGGTCCTGGAGACGAGCAAAGAAAGGAATGAAGATAAGTATAATGAACATTTAGTAAACGTCAAATACTGTGTTTGGTGCTGGGGACCCAGAAGTGAAACAAATAGTCCATCCGCCCAAGCCGTTTAGAGTAGCCTAGGAGGAGAGACAGATTTTCAAAAAGTCAAAAATAGCAGTCTTGTGCTCTGAGTGCTATGGCGGAAGGGCAGGGGCATCAGGAAGGCCTCTTTAAAAAGCATCATTTAAGGTGGGTCTCTACAAATGAATAACAGTTAACCAGGTAAACAAGGACAGAAGAAACAAGTTACAAAGGCAGGTGCTATAAGAAAAGAACTTCAAACACACATTCCAGGCAGCTTGCTTCTTCTCATGGGTTTCTAATGCCAACGAGTGACCCAAAGGTGTCCATACAGACAGTTATCAGTCATTCTTGAACCCTAATCCTCCCTCACTGCACCCACACCTTCCGCCCCAGGTCCCCAATTTAAAAGGGCCACAATCGGGCTGGCCAAGCAGCTCAGTTGGTTAAGAGTTGGCTTAAGAGCGTGAGCTCTGAGCAACAGGGCCGCCGGTTTGATTCCCTCATAGGCCAGTGAGGTTGCATCCGAGCTGAGCTGCCAACAGGTGGCAAGATGGCTTAGCTGGTGTAACAACAAGATTGCCTGTTCAATGGTGGGCTATGCCCACCCGCAACTAAGACTGAACTCGCACCTTGAGCTTAGAGGCCACGAGCTGCCGATGGGAAGCCAGATGGCGACTGGCACCCTCCACAACAAAGATTGAAGAACAACAACTTGGCTGGTCCCCTTCCCCAATTTCCCAACACTGTTCCCCTCCCCCAATTCCCCAATAAAATCTTTTAAAAAAAAAACTGCCACAATCATGATCCCATCATATCTTTACCTTAAAACCTCTACTGGAACATTCTCTTGAAAGACAAGAACATACTTTTTTTTTTTTTGGTAAAGATTTTTATTGAGGAATTGGGGGGATGGGAACAGCACTGGGGAATTGGGGGAAGGGGAACAGACAAGTTGCTGTCCTTTTGTTCTTCAGTCTAGTTGTGGAGGACGTTGCTTCACTGGCCCAAGTTGGCACCATCATTGCGCTCTTCCCGGGCGAGGCAGATCAGTCGCCGGCTTCTGGACGGCCGCTCACGCTGGCTGCTGGCTACACATGGTAGCCCATGACAACCCACTGTAGCAGTGGCTGCAGCCTACGCCATCGCCAGTGACTCATGGCAGCCCAGCTCCAGGTTGAGCTATTGTTCAGCATCTTAGCTGTAGAGGGCAGTGTCACTGGCCCTCATATGTGGGATCCGAACCGGGGCCCTCTGGCATCCCAAGCCAGCTCTTAACCACTGCGCCACTCAGCCAGCCCTATTATTTTTTTTAAAAACCCTTTTGGAAAGCACTTGGATGGTATATACTAAAGGCTTTCAAAATATTCATATCCTTGGATCAGTCATTTATTTCCTGGGACTATATCTTTAGCAATAATAAAAAACACTAAAAGCACTTTAAAGCAGAAATGTTCAGAGTGTTGTTTATAATAGAGAAATAGTGGAAATAATCAACTATCTAACAAAAGAGGCTGATTCAGTGTCATTATGGTATAAAGGGTTTATAATAATATGAGGGAGTGTCTGTTATAATATTAAGAGAAAAACTAGGATGTAAAGTGGTAGACAATGACCACACTTTTTAAAAAATATACACAAAATGACTAGACAGAAATATATCAAAAATGGCAATGCTGTCTTTGAGGAGAGGGAATAAGATTGCACCTGATTTTCTTTTCTTCTTTTGATTCTTTCCTGGTTTCTAATTTTTCTATAGTAAATAAGAATGGTTTAAATTTTTATTTGTAATTACACAAGCAATACAGGAACATATTACTGTTGTTTAAAATTCAAACATCAAATATAAAGTTCCCTGGATCACCACTTTCAATCACAGTCTCCTTGATGAGATGACACAGTTGACAGTCAACTGATTATATTTCTATTTCTAGACATGTACATCCATGTGGATGTACTTATTAAATATATAGTATTATTTTGTGTGTAAGTACCAGGAGGGCAGGGTCAAGTCAGGGGAAACAGAGAAGGTGACGTTGAGAACGAAGAGGAGGGTACCAGGCAGAAATAATGGAGAAAGGTATTGCAGTCAAGGGCACTCACTTATGAAAATATACTGAGACCAGAGAGAAGATGGCCGAGTTGAAAAATAAAGAGAAGTTCTGGGGGATTGGAGCATAAATTGCCTTGGAGGAGTGGCAGGAAATGGGACAGAGTGGTGATTTAGGGAGGCTTTATCTCCTAGGCCAACATACTTGGCCTTTATCTTATAAGTAGTGAGAAGCCATAGAGGTTTTTATTTTGCTATATTTTAAGAAGTATTGAGGTCTGACAATTAAGTTCGTGAACTTGTTGCAATGATGTTGCTAACCTTCCTTGATATCAGAGGGATGATTCATTATCAACTTGTACCAACTGGACAAACAGTTAACCAAGTTTACTATTTGGAAGTGCTGAGAAGGCTGCGTGAAAAAGTTAGATGACCTGAACTTTTCGCCAACAATTCATGGCTCTTGCATCACAACAATGCACCAGCTCACACAGCACTGTCTGTGAGGGAGTTTTTGGCCAGTAAACAAATCACTGTATTGAAACACGTCCCTACTCACCTGATCTGGCCCCCAATGACTTCATTCTTTACCCGAAGATAAAGGAAATATTGAAAGGAAGATATTTTGGTGACATTCAGGACATCAAGGGTAATACAACGACAGCTCTGATGGCCATTCCAGAAAAAGAGTTCCAAAATTGCTTTGAAGGGTGGACTAGGCGCTGGCGTCAGTGCATAGCTTCCCAAGGGGAGTACTTCGAAGATGACCATAGTGATATTCGGCAATGAGGTAGGTAGCCCTTTTTTTAGGATGAGTTCACTGTCCCACCAGTGGTACGTATGAGAACACTCAGTTCCCTAGACTCTTGCCAGTACTTGATATCATCAAACTTTGCATGCAAAACTTTCAAAATAGAAAGAAACAAAGTTTGAAAAGAAAACTCACCTTATCCACTCCTCTTTCCCCTATATGTGTATGGAGACATGTTGCCAAACAGTAATGGCAGTATTTTCTCAATGATAAGATTTGGGGTGAATTTATCCTTTCACCTGCATCCTTTTTGCTGTTACTCAGTGTGTCAGTTTCCTGGGGCTGCCATAACGAAACACCACCAGCTGGATGGCTTGAAACAACAGAGATTCATTCTTTCACAGTTTGGGAGGCTAGAGGTTTGAAATGAAGGAGCTGGCAAGGTTCTTCCCGGGGCTTCTGGGGAAGCATCTGTTCTGCACTTCTCTCCTAGCTTTCGGTGGTTACTGGCAATCTTTGACGTTTCTTGGCTGGTAGCTACGTTTCTCCAATCTTTGCATCTGTCTTTACATGGCCTTCGTCCCTGTGTGTCCCTGTGTCCACATGTCCTTCTTCTAAGGACACCAGACATTGGATTAGGGCCCATCCTAATCCAGTGTGACCTCATCTTCACTTGATTACATCTGCAAAGACCCTATTTCCAAATGAGGTCACATTCACAGGTTCTAGGTCAGCAGATGAAATGCAGCAGGGTGGGAGGACACGAACATGCAAATCATAGCATAATACATTTATACTATGCTTCAGTTTAAAATGAGCTGGAATCAGACATATTGTTGAGGGGGGGGGGGAAGCAAGTTGCAGAATAAACATGACCCTGCTTTCCACACAGCCTGAACTTCATCAGTGAAGAGGCAGGTAAGCCTGATATGTTCAGACAGCGTGGGGCGTGGGAGGGCGGGGGAGGTGAGAAGCAAGTGAAGACCAAGGTGGGGACAGAGGGAACAGCCAGACCTCTACGGCCTTGTAGTCCACTATAGGACTATGGATTTTATTCGGAGTAAGACAGGAAGTCACTGGAAGTTTTTAAGCAGACGAGGGGATGACATCTGTTTTAAGTTTTAAGAACTGGCTCTTGGTGCTGTGTTGAGAACAGATCCAGAGAGATTCAGAGAGGAAGCAGAAGATGGGGCAACACAGTGCTGCTCAGTCTAGTCTAGGGACTCTGGTGGTGGCGGTGGAGGGTGAGAAGTGGTCAGATCCTGGATTTGGAGCAAACACAACTCAGTGGAGGTGGCACCACTTAGCTCGATGTGAAAGGTAAGGGCAGGAAGCTACTGTAAGGAAGGGCACAACTGGGAATTCCACTAGGGGCTGGTAGGCCTGAGCTGCCTATTAAATGTTCCCGTGCAAACCGTCAAGTGGACAGTCGCATAAAGGAGTGTGGAGCCCATGAGGAGAGGTCAGGCTAGAGGCAGCAGTGTGAGGTCATCGGCACAGAGGTGACACGTAAACTCTCGGGGCTAGACGGGGCGGGAGGGCAGAGCCCTGGGCTGCTCCGACATTCAGAGCAACTGTCAGGGGCTCAGAATCTAGCAGAGGAGAAGGAACAGTAGAAACCACAAAGCAGGAGGAGAAGCTGGGGCGAGGTGTCCTGGGAGACTGGACTCCAGACAAGCAGAGCGCCCACAGGAAAGAAGAGAGGTCAACTGTGTCAAAACAAAGCAACATGGGCTGGTTCCTGGTACCCAGGACACAGGGGCTAAGAGGCACGTCTGCTGTTCTCTAGGACAGTGCTTCTTAAACATAACTGTGCGCACAGATCAAGGGGAACCTGTGGAAGTGCAGTGTCGCCTTCACGGGGTGTGGGGAGGAGCCCGAGGATCTGCGAAGCCCGAGGCCAGTCTGGGGCCACGTTTTAAGTAGCAAGAGTTTAGACCCAAAACCCTGAAAATCAACATAAGCACGGTCATGACTGAGGAATACGGTCGGGGAAAGCTCAGAATATTTCTTTCCACTTTCTTTCCTCTAAACGCAAATGCAGTCCTTCTTTCCACACGGCCCTGTCGCCATTAATTTCTCCCCAGGCAATCTTTTTTTTCCCTCCATTAGGCTGTTGAGGCTTCATGATACCCAGGAGATCTCCACCACGTCTCTAGGAACCAAAGCAGTGAGTCCTAAAGTAAAACGTGAAGTCGATTCATCTAAAGTCTGGATGTCCTCAAACGGGATGTCCCAACAGTATCCCAGCCTTCCAGGAGTGGCCGTGCCATTCCTGTGACACCTAGAACCCTACTCCCCCAAATCTTTGAAGGTTTGGAGGCCATGTTTCTCCTGAATTCATCTCATAGCCCGTTTCTCCACCACTGCGGCTTCCAGATTCGAGTGATTACCTTCCCCTTTTGTCAACCACCTTCACCCACACAACACATGCCATCTCTCATTCCTCCAAAGAACCACTAACACAGGGTTGCTGTGTAGAGCAGACTTTTTTTTTTTAAGGCTTGGAGGTGGCAGGGGTTAATAACAGCACCGAGCAGAAAACGGCTTCAAACTCAATGTCAGGCGTTGCCGTAAGATATCAGCTACTTCCTACCATAGCTTATTTCTCAGCGGTGTGCCCTCTGAGCCCTATGCCCCCAGCTGCCCCCCCCCTCTCTCCCTGACCCCTCTTCACATCTGACCACCCCTGAGCCTTCCATCTTCTTCCCCCCATCCCCCAGCTGCTTCCGTACATTCAGTCCCCCTCCTGCTTTCTTCCCCAGGGCATAGATCCCTCTTGGTCTCTCTCCTCAGCCCCACAGGGGCCTTACCTTCCTCCACAAAGGGCCCCAGCAAGGTGCTCACACTCCTCTGGGTGGGAGCGGCCCTCCCCACATGCGGGCCACCCCAGCGAGCATCTCAGTAGCATTCTGTCCTTCCCGCTACAGAGTCAGAAAAAGATGCTTGCTGCAGTGAATCAGCAAAATGCATGCGGTCAAAACAGTCCAGCCCGGAACCTGTTTCCAAAAAAGCCTATAATTCCAGAGAAGCCAACATCTGCCAATATTTAAGCCAAGTGTCAAAATGATAAACATTTTGCTTAATAGGTCTTCCTGGGGAGAGACTACTGCAAATCTTCACACTTGTTTTTCTTTTCAATTCTTAATACCTCCCCAAAGCACCATTCGTTCACCCTCATCGGTGACCTCTCCCTTCTCTAAAAGAGTTTTCTTTTGCACAGTCCCTCAGAGAGGAGAAGCAAAACAAAATAATCCAATCAGTCATCTCTTAGTAATTTCAAGTGGTGAGCACACAGGTCTCTGGGCTCAGCTCCCAAGGGCACACGCCGTCCCCAGAGATCACTACCTGTGCTTATTTGTCCCAGCCCGGCTGTCTGTCTCCTGGGTACCATGGCCAGGAGGTGCCATAACGTGTCCAAAAATGTCATTTCCCATTTCCCATGTGTAATGGTCTCTGCAGGCCAGCATATCAGAGGCTGGGTCCTGAACCAGTAAATGGCTCCTTATAAATCAGCTCTAATCACATCAGTCCCCTGCTTAACGTCCTTTGACAGCTCCCACTGAGTACAGAATGAAAGTCAGCTCCTCTATGACAGCCAGGGCCTTCCAACGTGGCTCTGGGAGAACTTTCCATGGCCACTGCCCAAAAATTTGAGTCAAGATCAAAAGTGGCACTGCTACATGGACTCATGTTCTACAGCACAGGGACCAAGGAGTTCCAAGTCTAAGGCCCCTGGATTCGTGGGGAACCACACCTTCTTGCCTTTACCAGTGGGAGCCCCCGGGGACCCTTGCACCAAGCATCCTGCCCCCACCCATGCCCACGGCCCTCCTAACCCTCTTCCGCCATACTTGAGACCGCACTCTGTCTTGGTCTCCCACTATATCTCCCCAAATTTTTTCTCAGCCCCGTCCAGCTCCTCTTCCTCTGTTCATCTCCGAGCATTAGTGTCCCTGACTTCAATCTGGGGCCTCTGGTCTTCTAATTGCCTCTCAAACCATCTGTCTAAAGCCCCAGGCTGCACTCCCCCATTTAAAAAACTCCTTCGAGCGTGCTCTCCTAAACCCAAGATAAAGTTTAACACACTCCAGTCCTTCTTCATCTCGTGCCTGCCCACCTCCCAGACCCCTTCCACCCTGTGCTTGGATATTCTGAGCCACCTCTCATTTCTTCTACCAAAGAAAACAAAGTCACGTTCACCCTTAACAGCCTGACGTCCTTGATTCATTTCTAAACCTCTTTGTGCATAGCCGTGTGCGAGTTCCCTGGGTCTGCCGCCAGCTCTGAGCAGAAACCCAGGCAATGTCGGCAGCCTCCCAAATATGTAACACTCAGGGAGTAGTCACGGTGTGCCGAGTACTGTGTTAAGTGCCTGCCTATGAATCACGTTATATTATCCTCATAAAGTAGTTGTTTTACATTATTATTTATAATAACAATATAATAATGTAAGTAATGGCATTTACTGTTACCCCCATTTTATAGTTGAGGGTCCTGAGAGACAGAAATATAAAGAACCTTCCCCAAGATGATGCAGTTACCAAAGGGGGAGATTCAAACCCAGGCAGTCAGCACTCTTCATCACTGTGCAATACTGCATCTTAATAAGAACATTTTAAAGGAACAACCCAAATTATCCACAAGACTCGAGAGCGAGTGACGGTAATTGCTGCCACAGGTCCTTCTGGGCCTGGACGTGAAGACACATGAAAAGAGGGTGAGCCTGGAGCCCAGCTGCGGTGGGCACAAATGAATGAGGCCAGCCTGGACACGGACACGGCTTCCCAGACATGCTAACTTTGCCTGGGTCACTGCGACTGACCTTCTCCTGGGCAGGGCACAAATAACAGGAATGTCAGCCCTTCCACCACGACCCGGGAAGACAGGCCAGGCCCGAACTGACCCGGGGCCAGCGTGGTAGGGTCCAGTTAACACCCACCTCGAGTCCAAAATGAAGGCAGGGGAAGGGCCCTAGTCCAGAAAGGCTAGGCAAGGGGACACCACAAACCCACAGCAGAGCTGAGGTGAGAAGGCAGAACCCCGCAGGCAGCTGGAGCAGAGATTCTGCCTGCCCAGAAAGAGCAGCCTTGGCTAAGGACACTGGTTCCAGCCCACCCAGCGCTCAAGAGAATGAGGAGAAGATGGGGTTGGCACCAGCTACAGGGCACAGCTCCAGAGCACCCATTCGGGGTGACACCCAGCAGCCTTCTCAGGGTCCTGGGACTCTGCCATCAGCCCCACTGTTTGCATTTTAAATACTGTGTGCACAGTAGGTGAGTGGAGCTGGCCCCTGGGGGGGGGAGGGGGGGAAGGAGGAGCATAGGTGAAAGGTTAAGGTCACCTTGCACCCGAGTCTCAAACAGAACTTCCATCCAGCAGCCCATGCTGAGCAGGGACCGGCACCCAGTTTGCTTTCATAACGAAGGAACATTCAAGTGATCTCACTTTCCCTTCAAACAGCCCGAGCCCAGCACTCACCCGCATGGGCTCGTCAGGGAACCCGGGTTTGCTTGGCCTGTCCTGGCGCCGGGATCTCAGGAGCTGTTTGGCCTGCTTTTCGGTCAGAATCGGGGAGGCCCCTGAAAAAGTCAGGACAGGGCCTTAGGGACTCTCGGGGGCACACGAGTTCACAGTGCAAGGCGAATGATTAGCAAGTTCAATTTCAGTCAAAACACTAAAGTTCTTTCACAGGGACCTGTCCCAAAGGACGTGGCATTCCAGAGGGCTCAGAAAGGAACTCTAAATTGTTTCTAATAGGGTTACCTCAGAGCCAATGCTGCACAACAAATATATTTACCTATTGCAATGGCCCATTTATTCATAAGCGGGTGTTAATTTAATATGTTTTTTAAAACATATTTTCTTCAGTTTTCTGGTCAAGGTGTTTCTCATCCCTTAGGTTTGCTTTGGTGGGATTTTTTTTTTAAATCCCCAATACGCTAAATCAAATTAAAGTTGTCATTGGAAGATGCTCAGTAATAAGATTATGTTACACTTCATCATCACACATGGTCCCTCCAAGAAGATATTATGACAATAAAATTATATTAAGTTCTGATAATCACACACAAACGCTAAAAGCTATCAAATAAAAGTCTATCGAATTTTAGTGATCTCATATGAGCTCTAAAAGAAGGCATAGTTGAAGGTTGATGGGCATTTTTGAGAATTCGAGTTCAAATACATTTAAAGATTAAAAAAAAATAGTGTATCCCTAACAATAGCGATTCTGGGAGCCTGCTCTTAGAAATCTAAAGCATGAAATTGTGATACATTATACATTTACATATACTTATACAAATAACATACATCTTATTTGAAATAAAAATATAACTCAGAAACATAAGATAGACTTATTTCAGTTTCTTGCGTCAGCATTGAAATAGGCTGTTTTTGGAGTTAATGCTCACCTGAGAAGAAAGTCAGTAAGGTAAGAAAGATCACGAGCACAAATAATTTCTTCATCCTGCCTTGGTTCCTCTCCTTGTCTGTTGTAGAATGAATCTCCCCCCAGCGAGCCAGCCTACTTGAAGGAAGCCACCGCTGGCCCAAAGCTTGTTTATGCTTTGACTAACAACGCTTACGGTGTTATGCTAAGTACATCTGACTGAGTTTTTAGTGTGACCACAAAAATAGTTTCCTCTGAATTCCTATAAACATCCACCCTGAGGCAGGAAGTTATCCCTTTCTAATTTGACGTTCAGAGCTTGAATTTGAGAAAGCAATATGTGATATTCATTTCACTTAAACAGATAGATAGATATATATATGTACATATACGAGGACATCATCTAGTCATTTATGAGTTTTCATCTGTAGTTTCAGCTTATGTGGCTACTCTTTCACTGAGAAGCAATCATCTTATAGTTGCATATTTTATGACATTTTCCCAGAACCCATTCACCAATCTAATTTGACCTTTCCAATAATTTCAGAGGCAGACAGGGAAATTAGCAAGGGGCATAACAAAGGTGAAAAAAACTTTTTTCAGCCCACTTGGGAGCCAGAAAATTCAGGGTTCGCATCCTGGCTTCACCTCTTTCTAGCAATGTAGCCATCAGTACATCACTTACCCTCCCTGAACTTCAGTTTTCTCTCCTATATAAAGGAGATGACAGTACCTATCTTGTGGGGTGCAATTAGGATGAGGAATAAGATATGAATTGCACGACAACGAGCACTAGTCCCCATTATCCATCTCCATTTTCCAAATGAGGAAGTGAGGTTCAAACAGGTGAAATGTGCCCAAGTTCACACATGATGGATGCTAAAGTCGAGCCGAATTCTTCTGTCTTTAAAGCCTGGTGCTCTTCCCATGTGTCCCGAAAGGGCCTTGTGCAATCTACTGTCAGACTGTGAACAGTCTTACGCCACACGGCAGTCATTTTTACAGACTAAAACCTCAGTAACCTGAAGTGCTTTTACATTCAAATCATCTATCACTATCACATAAAGAAATTATTAAGTGTATTATAAAAATAGGTCTGGGGCCAGCCGAGTGGAGCATTGGTTAAGGGTTCGCTTGGGAGCGCAAGCTCTGAGCAGCAGGGCTGCCGGTTCAGATTCCACATGGGCCAGTGACACTGCCCTCTACAGCTAAGATGGTAACAACAGCTCAACCTGGAGCTGGGCTGCCATGAGTCACTGGCAACAGCATAGGCTGCAGCCCCTGCTGCAGTGGGCTCCCATAAGCTACCATGAGTGACCGCCAGCCAGCATGAGCCGCCGGCAGCCGCCATGAGCAGCGGTCCAATGGTCGGAGACTGACTGCCTCACCTGGGAAGAGCACAATGATAATACCAACATGGGCCAGTGAAGCAACGTTCTCCACAACTAGACTGCAGAACAAAAGGACAGCAACTTGTCTGTTCCCCTTCCCCCAATTCCCCAACGCTGTTCCCTCCCCCAATTCCAATAAAATCTTTAAAAAAAAAAAAAACAGGTCTGGAAGATATGTGACATTTATTTGGGATAAAATTCTCAGTTCAGAGAAGAGATCTGATATTTCTGTGGTCACTTTGCCAGTTCAAAAAACAAAAACCAAACAATACCCTATCTGTAGTTTTCTGAGTTTATGCTAATGTTGTGTAACTGATATTAAACCTAAGTGTTCTGCCCACTCTTTTGGTATAAAGATAGTCTGAACAGATTGTAAACAAGAAAAAATATCATGCATTGTTAACAAAGTTGCCTAGTATACGAATTTGCCCAAAAGTAGATGTTTGGTTTTATGTATTCTGTCACGATTAACATCCTTCTGTTTTTATATAGTTTTCCTATAGTCCCTCCTACAGTTTTCAATAACTTAGTAATTTTAGGAGCACTATTTTAGGAACATACGTTTGTCACATTAAACATCTTGTGCATTTTTTTTATGTGCATTGTCAGCTTGTTCATTTCTTTTGCTTTTTGTGGCTGGATCAAACATAACTGTATTGTTTTGTTATATTAAATAAACATCTGTGAATCAGAATGTTTTCTATGATATTTTATTTAACATTTAATATCCAAAATATTATTAGTTTAACATGTAATCAAGATAAACAAATTATTAATGAGATATTTTACATTCTTTTTTTTTTTTTGTACCAAGTCTTCAAAATCTGGTATTTTCCATTTACATATTTCAAGTGCTCAGTAGCTACCTGGGGCTCGTTGCACCATATTGACTGGTGTGGGTCTAGATCCTTCCTTCTCTATTACCACCACTGCAATCTAGGCTACTGTGACCTCTCATTCAGCTTCCTGCACCAGGCTCCCAACTGGTCTCCCAGCTTCCCTCCGTGTTTGCTTCAATCCATTCTCCACGCAACAGCAATGATGATCTTAAAATAGAAATATAAAATATCAATTGGACCTCATCACTTCCCCGCTTAAGAATTCTTCTTTATCTTCCCACTGGATATCAACAAAATCAGAATTCTTACCATGCACCATAGGACCCTGTGTTATCTATGCCCGCTGCCCTTTCCAACCCCACTGGGACCACTCCCCTCCAGCTCACTCCAACCTAGTCACACTTACTTTCAACTTAACAAGCTCTCTCCCACCTCAGGACCTTTGCACGTGCTCTTCCTCCTTCTTTTAATGACTAGAACCTTCTCATCCTTCAGGCTTTCAATTTGAAATTTCTCTTGCTCGGGCAAGTCTGACTTTACTGGCCTACTTCAGGAAGGTTCTCTGCACCCCACCACTATTACTGTCTGCTAACCATAATGTGTAAATACTGTATTTCTTTACATTTTAAAATCTGTCTCCTTCACTGCACTGTAAGCTCTAAGTAAGCTTGTATTACTTTTATAATTTAAAAAGGGGTGGGGGTGGGAAGGAACCTCTGGTAGACTGGAAAGTTACTCCCAGAGAATGTCAGGGGTCTGTATCCCAACCTGGGATGCTGGCTCAGGGTCTCAGGTGGAGAAGGCCCTTCAGGTGTGATACTGGCAGGACCATCCAAACGCCCTTCAGCTGTCCCCGGAGACTATTGGAAAACTGAAAGAGCAAGGTCACCTTGTTGTGAGTGTTACTCTGGTAGAGAGAATTCTCTTTTATCCTCTACCTTCCTTCCCAGGGAAAGCAGCCCCGAGACCAATTAGGTGAGTCAACAGGGGCTCACAGTTGAAGACGCAATTCCCAAAAAATCCACAAGGTGGCAGAGTAAAGAGAAGAACCAGGGACAATCAAGGACAGGAGAAAGAAACAAGGCCACCAAGGTTTACCCTAGAAGTTGCCAGGAGCTCCAGGAAATCCATTGAAAGTGAAAAGAGATGGTGCCTATGACTAATTTCCTACGATTCTAATTGATTTGAAGGTCTTCATTGGACACTGGAGCCTAGGAAAGCTGCATTACCAATATGAGAGTTGAGAATATATAAAAGAATGCCACCACCATATTCATAGCACCCTAACACAACTAGTATTTTCATTCGCATGGGTTTCCCATCCTTTTTGAAATTCTCAAATGGCACAGCTGTTTAAAGATCAGTGATAAAGCTGACATCACTGAGCTCTCAGTATCATCACACTGGATATTCTTTTTAAAAGGACAAGACAGTAATTTCAAATTCCGTGAGGTAGAGAAACTTCAGGGACAAGGGAACATCTTTTTTTTTAACTACAGAAAGATGTTGAATTAGTCCCAAGAGATGTATGTGTCCACAGTCTTTAGGCCCAGAGTCAATTAAATAAATTCTAACATCCCTTTTCGTAGTTGTTTTCATCTTTTTTATTAGCTGCCTCTCCCACTAGACTATAAACTCTATATGTTTACAATGTACATACAATTCTTTTATGATTTTTATAATAGTAACTCCATAAACTGCACCTCACACATACACACATTCATTCACAAGCACACTGTGCACACAACTGTTAGGTTTGGGCAGGTGTGGTAGACTTTGCGTTCTTGCCCCTTGACCTTGGGCTCAACCAAGTGACTTGCTTTAAACAATGGGATGGTGGCAGACCATGCACAAACAGGAGTATGAAGTGTGTTTGTACAATTAGGTGGGCCCTCTTGTATTTCTGCCATTGCTACCAAAAGAGCTCCCCCAAGATAGCTGCTGGCCTTCAAGCTGAGTCTCAGAATTAACTCACATGGAAAGTACCTACGGGCCGGCCGAGTGGCACATTGGTTGGGAGTTGGCTTGGCACGCCAGCTCTGAACAGCAGGGCCCCAGTTCAGATCCCACATGAGGGCCACTGACGCTGCGCCCTCTACAGCTAAGACGGTGAACAACAACTCGACCTGGAGTTGGGCTGCTGTGAGCTGTTGGCAACGGCGTAGGCTGCAGTGGGGCTGGCTGGCAGTGGGCATGTGCTTTCGTGAGCCGCCGTGAGCGGCCATCCAATGGCCAGCGAGCGACTGGCTCAGCCGGGAAGAGCGCAATGATAATACCAACATGGGCCAGTGAAGCGGCATCCTCCACAACTAGACTGAAGAACAAAAGGACAGCAACTTGTCTGTTCCCCTTCCCTGATTCCCCCCCCAAAAAAAGTACCTGTACAAGGAACCAAGTCTACTCAGATGTTCAGTGCACAGTAGACCCACTCGACCCAGCCCTGACTAGCTCAGCTGGCCCCCAGCTACCACCGCCTGAAACAAAGCCACCACCAGCCTGCAGATCCCTGAGATTAAATCATTGTTATTTTAAGCCACGGAGTCTAGGAGTGGTTTGTTACACAGCATTACTCTGACTACAGCTAACTGACACAAGAGGGTTCCACCAGGATGGTTAGTGTGTCCAAATCTGGGTGCCATTGGGTCTAAGTTAATCATAGGTTCCTGGGAGAAGCTTCCTTTAAAAGTGAATAAATATCTGCTATGTAGGCCATGTAGTATAATGGGCAAGATTGTGGGTTTGAATCCTGGCTCTGAAACTTATTACTGCATTACATGGAAGCTGTATGACATTGGGCAAACTTCCTAGCTGTCCAAATCACTATTTTCTCATTTATAAAAAATAAATAAATAAATAAATAAATACAATGAAACTTACCTCTTAAGGGGTTTTGAGACTTAAAAGAGAAAGCATCTGTAGAGTATTTGACAGACATAGTAAGGATCTAATACTTGGAAACCACTGTTGTTGTTGTTGTTGTTGTTGTTGTTATTCCTCCTCTTTCTGAAATAACCCTTACTTATGTGTGCATACCCACCCCATTCTCAGACACATGATAGAAAGTCTGTAAATACCTTTAGAATGACCAAATGATAGAGATTACTCAAATACATATTAAGATATATAATTTTACATGTTGTTGAAATAAATTTACATCCTTATTAGAAAAAAAATATGGCCCCTTCGAAATATGAGTTGGTTTCCCCCTCTGTCTCCACACGCCATGCCCTTGGGGCCCATTTCCATATCCTCAGTACTTCTACACAAACACAAGCCTTCCTGTTTGGAGCAGCAATACAATGGCAAGATGGTTGGGCCTTGGACGGGGGCCTTTCCGGCCTGTTGCATGCTTCCCCAAGGGGGCTATAATTTCTGCTCTGGGCCAGGACATTGACCTCAACTTACGTCTGCCCAGCAGGTAAGGGGAGTCAAGGTCAGCATCAGGTTCCTGATGGCCAGTGCCAGGCTTTTCTCCAACCTAAACAGGAATGACAGGAGCACTGGCAAAGGTGTAGGAATGTAAGGTGGCACAAGTAAACACAGGGGCACAAAATCACTACGTTGTGAAACCATCTCCAAGGCCACTGTCATGTTACATTTCATTCAGGAAAAGTACTAGGCCTTGAAGTGGGAGAGAAAAGCTCTGGTTCATCTGGGGAAAGAAATACTGGAAGCGGGTTGTTTTTCTCTGTGGGATCTCAGTTAGGATGATAAGCTTCAAAGAGATTAAGAGACACTTTGGCAGCAGTTCTCAAAACTTAATGTGCTTAAGAGTCACCTGGAGGTTCATTAGACATGTGAGAAAGCCTCGGTTGGAAGTGGAAGATGAAGACAAAAGAAACCAAAGGAAAAAGCAAATCTGATGCAAGTTGAGATGAAAAACAATAACAACAACAATGTCCTCTGAGAGACAACAGAAATTTTTTTGCTCCCATGAAACGTGAACAGGGTGCTGTAAAAAGGAATGTTCGGCAAATAAATCAATTTTTAAAAGTTCTTAGAAATTAAAAAATAATAATGTAAATGAAAAGCTCAGCAAAAAGACTCAAGGCTAGAGCTATGGAAATTTTTTAGAAAAAAAAATAGAGCAAAAAATGAGAGCAAGAGAGATATTTTTATAGAAAAAAATTTTTTTTTAAAAAAAAAAAGGACATTTACCCAAATGAGTTGAAAACTTATGTCCATACAAAAACCTGCACACAGGTGACATCAGTAGTTTTATTCATAATTGACAAAACTTGAAAGCAACCAAGATGCCCTTCAGCAGGTGAATGGAGAAACAGACAATCCAGACAATAGAATATTATTATTCAGCACTAAAAAGCAATGAGCTATCAAGCCATGAAAAGACATGGAGGAAACTGAAATGCATATTGCTAAGTGAAAGAAGCCAATCTGAGAAGCAGACATACTATACGATTCCAACTGTATGATATTCTAGTAAAGGCAAAACTATGGCGACAGTAAACAGATCAGTGGTCGCTAAGGGTTAGAAGGGAGGGGAGACATGAATAGGTGGAGCACAGAGGATTTTTAGGGCAGTGAAACTACTCTGTATGATTCTATAATAGTGGATATGTGTCATTACGTATTTGTCCAAATCCATTCACTGTACAACACCAAGCGTGAATCCTAATGTAAACTACGAACTTTCGGAGATGGTGTGTCAATGTAGGTTCATTGGTTGTAATAAGTGTTCCTGTGGTGCCCCAGGATGATAGTGGGGAAGCTGTGTATATGTGGGAACAAGCAGTATATATGGGAACTCTGTATTTCCCACTCCATTTTGCTGTGAACCTGAAACTGCTCTAAAAAATAAAGTCTATTAAAAAGGGAGAGGGAGAGAGAAGAAAGAGCACAGTGTAGGAAGTCCAACATCCAAATAACAGAAGTTTCAAACAAGAGAACACAGAAAAGAGAGAGGAGGAAGTAAACAAAGTAATTCTAGAACAGAAGAACACGAGCTGCTAGACTGAAAGGGCCCAGCAAACC
The DNA here is from genome assembly GCF_001890085.2 of Hipposideros armiger. Classification (NCBI taxonomy): domain Eukaryota; kingdom Metazoa; phylum Chordata; class Mammalia; order Chiroptera; family Hipposideridae; genus Hipposideros; species Hipposideros armiger. Next base: position 886,210 of record NW_017731379.1, read on the forward strand.
TGGCAAAATAAAGAAAACAGACTCACATCCAGGCACATCTTTGTGATCTTTCAGAACAGTAGAGAAAATGAGAAGCTCCTACAAGCTTCCAGAAAGCAAGAACCAGTCCCATTCAAGGGATCAGGGATAAGAAAGAATCACCTCAGACATCTCTGCAGCAACCTTAATAGTAAGCAGAATTGTTCATTGTCGTGAACGATAACTATTTCCAACTTAGAATTCTATACCCAGATAAATAATCAGGTATGCAGGGTAGAATAAACACATATATTGACATGCAAGGACTGAAAAATGTCTCTCATGTACCCTTGCCCTAAAAGTTGCTGACAGATGTGCTCCACACACACAAAAAAAAGAATTCACCAAGAAAGGGGAAGCCACAGGACCCAGGAAACAGATGCTGCAAACAGGAGGGTGATGAAGGGAAATCCCAGGATGACTGCTATGCTCCGACATACATAGGTGGCTTAGATTGGCACAAGGTGCCATCTGCATATGATGTGCAGATACACTGAGGACAGACTGTATGGGTGAGCCTGGGACAGATAACTTGTATTTTGTTTATCTTGACAACCAAGAGCTGAGGAGGTTCCCGCTTTGCCAGCCCTGGTGCATATTGCCTGGATCAACGGAAGATACTCATTTCTCCCTGAGGAGTGTGGCATGTTAACCTTTTTCTAAGAACTTAACGGAGGTGCTAATGAGCTAAGGAGGGAAAAAAGAAAGCAGCCCCTACCCCAGCCATGTTTTTGCCTGATGTTCAAAACTACAGCCTGGCCCATTTGTTCCCACTGTGACTGGCAATCAGTGACGGAGCCCACTGATTCCCCCAGGTGAGATCTTCTCCCAGAAGCTGGATCTGGACTCTGTCCCAGACCCCACTCAGCTTATCTCCTCCACCGAGCCTTCATATATTAGTAGCTGCACTGCTATTTCCTGACAGGGCCAGGTTTGGGCTTGTTTTTCTAAGAAACACTATATTGTTTAGGGATGTTTTCGGGGTGGGTAAAACTATAAAGCAAAGCAAGGGAATAAAGAACACAAAAATTAGGATAGTACAATAGTTTCCTGACAGGGCAGTAAGGGGGGCCATCAGGTAGGTACAGGAGAGGTTCGCAATGTACTTTTTTTTGTAATAACTTATTTATTAACAGCACAATGTTTTTGCTTTCACCCACATGCTAATTATGATATTCTTAGTGAGTGGCAATGTGATTAAATGTGTTTCATTATTTTTGAAAAATCTTGATGAACGCTTGGATGCAGCAATTCAGGAGCCTTGTTCTGAGTTCATTTTCTCTTCATGCTTGGTTTCATGGTTTTGGTAACTAAAAAGACATTTCAGAAAGCTGTGTGGACCCAAATGGAGACTGGGCATCACAAAATCATGTGCGCCTTTTCCAGTTCCATCTACAATTATGCAAAGGTTTCTGTTGAAGTCGGGCCAGCCAGGGCCAATCTTCCCTGGTGGCTATCAGAGTTCTTGCTCACTGAGTGGAAAGAGTTGCAATTTTTAGTTTTCAACTAGTAGGGTCAAAACCCGCAAAACTGGATATGACAGACAGGTACACCAGCGAGGAGGGTGACATCTCAAGCAGCTACTGCGACCCCGTCTGTGAAAACACCAGCTCCAATTCAAAGGAAAACTTGCTCTGAAAAACACAACTACACATGGACACTCACACACCACAGCCCCATAGAGTACTGATTTTCAAAATGCTCAGAGCCCTTCCAGAACTTGCCTGAGAGGTGATGTCATTGTCGTTTGTTCCTGGCTACCTTGATGGCCCAGCCTTATCCATCCCTGCTTTGCAAGGCCTTCTGGGCCCAAAAAAGGAATAACTATTCTGCTTCAGTTGAGACAGGAGAGAACCATATAGGTCACTGCCTGGATTTCCTGGAAGCTCTGCCTCCCCACCCCCGACCCCCCCACAAGAATTTGCCTAGGAACATCCTGAAGCTTATTTGTGAGCCAACAAGGCACCATCAAGTTATCTGAAAAGCAGTATCAAATCACCTTTTTAAAAGGCACCAATTTTAAAGGTACAATTTAATGTGTACAATTCAAAGGTACAATTTAATGGCAAATATGTACACCTGTCTAACCAGACTTAGAGTCTTCCAAAATATATCATTAACCCATAATTAACTCATAATCCCACTTTTTAGAAGTATATTCTTTTGTTACCTTCTTAAATTTATACTAAGTTAAGGGCTCTACCTCAACTAGGCTTCATAAAAGACAACAACATTTCCAGATACAATACAGGCTACCAGAGCGAAAGAGCGACTAGAGATTTCACCTAACCCTCCCGTGTTACGAAGGAGGAACCTGAGGCCCAGAGAGGGAACCGACAAGCACAGGAGGACAGAGATGTGTGAAGGCCAGGATCTGATCCCAGGCCTCACAATGCCACTTAACGCTCTTCCCATTTCAACACACTCCCCCCCCCCAATCTTCACAATGCAGATTGTTAAACACTTTAGCATCACTACTTAAAATGTGGTCGGGGAAAACCAGTAATATCAGCATCCCTTGACCGCTTGTTAGAAAGGCAGACTCTCAAGGCCTCTTCCCCAAGAAAGGGAATCAGAATCTGCATTTCAACAAGATTGCCAGGGCAAGTTTCTTAGAGCAATAACAAAAGAGAAAGCCTCTCTTTGATGGCTTAATTTAGATTTAAGGTAACTTGGATGACCAAATTAACAGTGATCTCAGTCCCAACATTGGCTTTGTGACAGAGCATGGTTCTCAACTGCTCCATGCCTGGGTTTTCCTCATCTGTGAAGTGGGAATGGTAAACTCGGCATGGTGCCTAGCAAGTACAAAGATGGAACCTGGGGCGCAGTATAAACAAGGCTAATAAATGCTTCTTGTTAGGTGGCATGTTTCAACAGATCTGGAGCTGTGAGAGCTGGGACTCCTTGCACTGCGCTTGGCACATAGTAAGACCTCAGCCAGTATGAGTTTAATAAACAACTAGCAAAAACGCAGGTGACATATATTAATTTTTGACTTGGATTGTCCTATTCTATTAGCACAGAACACTCTCAAGACTGCCAGTTTTCTCCCTTCCAACATTCAAAACACTGCCAGCTCCCACCTCCACCACCAGACAGTGTGGAGGAGAGGTTGAAGGTCATAGGTAATCTTAACTCATACTGTAAATCATTCATACTAGAACTTTCTATGGTTGCAGACTTGACGAGGCTCAACCATCCATCCTCTCCAACGCCCCCACCTTCTTGTTACTCCGCCCACCGTTCTCCCTAAGCCAAACCCGCGGGGTCCCGCCCCTTCCGTCCAGCCCCACCCTCTTCCCAAGGCCCCGCCCCCTCAGGCCTATGGCCGTCGCATCCCACCTCACACCTCGGCCCGACCCCCGGGCTAGCGCCGCAGGCCTCGGAGCGCTTGCTGACTCGCTCGGCCTCATCGCTGGTGTCGGCGCCTCTGGCAAGCCGGCAATCGGGCTCCTGCGCGCGGCGGCGCCTGGGCANCGTTCTCCCTAAGCCAAACCCGCGGGGTCCCGCCCCTTCCGTCCAGCCCCACCCTCTTCCCAAGGCCCCGCCCCCTCAGGCCTATGGCCGTCGCACCGCCCCTCTCCCCCCGCCCCAACCCGCGGCCCGTGCCTAAGCGACTCGGAGCGCTTGCTGACTCGCTCGGCCTCATCGCTGGTGTCGGCGCCTCTGGCAAGCCGGCAATCGGGCTCCTGCGCGCGGCGGCGCCTGGGCAGGAGGGCGGCCCGACGCCTGGCGCCCGGAACCGCGACTCCGCCCTGCGCGAGAAAGGACCCCAGGGGCGGGCGGGGCCGGGGCGAAGGTCGCCGAGGCTTCTCCAAGAGACAGGGGCGCTGGGCGGCGCGGCTGGCGGGAGGGCGAGAGGGGGGCCTGCCGGGGGCCGCACGCCCAGAGCGGCTGGATGCATCCATTGGCGTCCCCGCGGGGAGTGCGGGGCCTGAGCTAACGGTTACGGACGCCATCCGGCGCCGCGCGGCCCACGTGCGCCATCGCGCCCGGAGCCCCTGGCCTTCCGCGGAGGGCAGCCGGCAGATTTTTACCGCGCCCTGCGTTGTGGCAGGCAAGGTGAGTAGGCGGCGGCTGGGGACGGAGGAGGAGGGAGGGGACCGACCGTGACCGCGCTGGGCACCACCCCCTCGGCGCGACGGCTCCGCAGGCCGGGCGAACCGGAGGCTCTGAGGTCCGGCCGCGAGGAGGCTAATGCTCCTGCTCCCCCTGGCAGAGAGCTGAGCTGACCGCGCTCTGGGTATCCCCTGAAATCCGGAAGGAGGTCGGGGCTGGCACAGCGAGCCCGCGGTGGACCCCGCCTGTGTCTCTCTCCTACCCAGGAATCGTGCTTGGAGAAGATGGAAGAGGAGAAGCGGCCGCAGCCCTCCGAGGGCCTGTTTGCGGACGGGCAACTGGTCCTATGGACACTGTGCTCGGTGCTGCTGCCCGTGTTTATCACCTTCTGGTGCAGCCTTCAGCGTTCGCGCCGGCAGCTGCACCGCAGGGACATTTTTCGCAAGAGCAAGCACGGGTGGCGCGACACGGACCTGTTTAGCCATCCTACCTACTGCTGCGTGTGCACACAGCACATCCTGCAGGGCGCCTTCTGCGACTGCTGCGGGCTGCGCGTGGACGAGGGCTGCCTCAAGAAGGCCGACAAGCGCTTCCAGTGCAAGGAGATCATGCTCAAGAATGACGGCAGGGCCTTGGACGCCATGCCCCACCACTGGATCCCGGGCAACGTTCCCCTGTGCAGCTACTGTGTGGTTTGCAAGCAGCAGTGCGGCAGCCAGCCCAAGCTCTGCGATTACAGGTATGACCTTTGTGGGTGCTGATTGTCCCACGATGCGTGGTAAGAGTCAGGACTTAATGGCGTGGGTGTAAAGGCCAGCTTTGATCTCTGCAAATGGCCTTAACTTCCCACTTGGCAGAAACAAGCTAATAAACATCACTGGTATTGTACAAGCAGGGCAGCTTTGCAAGTCATATGCCGAGGTGGTGCATCTAGCCTCACTCCTCAGCCATCCTGCCCTTTTGTCTGCTGTTTTGTAGGCTCTTAACTTTCAAACAGAGGTCTCTAAGTGCTGCATATTTCATGGCCACTGTATGTTGTAGTTTAGCTTTTGTTGCTGCTGTTGATTATCTCTATTTTACAGAAGGAAAAATTAGCTATGGACAAATTAACTTTTCCCTACAGTCGCAAAAATTATTCACCCTCAGTGTTATATTAGGAATGTACAAGGAAAACAAGTGTCATTCCAAAGCAGCGCTAATTTTAGTACCTTTTTGGAATATAGGTATTGGTGCTATAGTGAAGTATTACACTGAAAGGGACATGTAGCATCTTAGACAAATGATTTTGATTAAGCCAAGAATATTTTAAAGGCTTTTAAATACACACTGGACAACACATTTATGTTTTTAAATCTTGTCTGAAAACAGGTGAAGATGTCTTTTGCTTGTGTTAGAGATTGATAATAAAAGGGAGTGATGCTGCTTTGTAGATCATCTATCCTAACTCATTTTACAGTTGAGAGAATTTGACTCAGTGGTAAAATAGAACAGGCATCCAAGAATTCTAATCCCCAGGACAGGGTTAGGAATACTATTAACACTTAGCCTTGTCTCGGCCCTAAATCTGGATATCTTTATTGTTATGGGTTTTATTTCTGACAAGTAGAAAGGCTCATAAACATGCTTAACAACTGAAATAGAAAGCTGGCACTAGATAGCAAGTTACTTTTTTTGTCTGGTTTTTTTTTATGTTTTGTTTTTTTATTTTTTTTTATTTTTTAAAGATTTTTATTGGGGAATTGGGGGAGGGGACCAGCCAAGTTGTTGTTCTTCAATCTTCATTGTGGAGGGCGCCGGGCGCCATCTGGCTTCCTGTTGACAGCTCGTGGCCTTTAAGCTCAAGGTGCTGTGTTCAATCTTAGTTGCAGGTGGGCGTAGCCACCATCTGTTGTGAGAGTCGAACCAGCAGCCTTGTTAAGAGCGCACGCTCTATCCACTGAGCCATCCGGGTGGCAGCTCAGTTCAAGGTGCTGAGTTCAGTCTTAGTTTCCAGTGGACATAGCCCATCATTGAACAAACAATCTTGTTACACCAGCTGAGCCATCCAGCCACCTGTTGGCAGCTCAGCAACAGCTCAGCTCAGGCGCAGTGTCACTGGCCCATGTGGGAATAGAACCGGCGGCACTGTTACTCAGAGCTCACGCTCTTAAGCCAACTCTTAACCAACTGAGCCACTTGACCGGTCCTATGTTTTGTTTTGTTTTAAATTAGCTTGAGCACTGTTGGGTCAATACCTCTCTTTAAATCTTATTTTAAATAGTTTTACACATCAGATTTAGACTTAAGAAAACTTTTCCAAAAAATACATTTTAACCAACTACAGAGTTTTGTGACCATTCATTTTTATTTGGTCTCTGAAATTTAGATGTTGTCCCTTTAGCATGACTGAGTGAGAGCCAGGTTACCAATTTCATAATTCCCTGTAGGTAAGCGTTAGTCTTCAAGAGTTGGGATTGTTAGAAACAAGACATGAATTGAGTATGTTTTATTTCCTTCCCTTCTTTCTGTCTGCAGAATTGGATAAAAATGGCTTTCATAAATATCTTAATTGCATTTCACATACTCCTTAACAAATAATCATAGTGCTCTGATCCTCCACACCAATGATCTTCCTAGAAATTCATATTCGATGGAGTCCCTGCTCTACTTAAAACCCTTCAATTGCTCCCATCACGTACACTGATTGTCTTTCATTGTAAACTCCAAGTGCTTAACACAGTACATGCCTGCCCCCCAGTCTTACCTACTACCACCCACATTAAACTTTGTATACCAGCAACATCAGGCTGGCTGTGGTTTCCTTAAAATACCAGGCTTTTTCTTACTGTCCTTTTTCTCGAGGCTTTCCTCTCTGTCATAAGTATCCTTCTCCTGGCTAGCTTCTAGGATTCCTTAAAGACTCATCTCGTGCCCTTCCCTCTGGGAACCCTTGCCTGATCTACTCACCCCGCCCCCCCATTTTTCCTTCTTGATGATGACGTAATATCCTGTTTCTAGGAGGTTCTCATAGTAAGGTCCCCAAACCACCAACATCTGCATCATTTTGAAACTTGTTAGAAATGTAAATTCTAAGGTTTCCAGATTCAGCAAACAAAATAAAATAAAAATAAAATTTTTGCTATATTTGGGACATACTTATACCAAAACATTATTTGTTATCTGAAATTCAAATTTAACTGAGTATCTTCTGTTTTTCCTGGCAACCCTAGTCCCACCCCAGACCCACTGAATCAGAAACTTGGGCTGGGAACTAGCCATCTTTAATAGGCCTTGCAGGTCATTCTAAAGTTGGAGAACCGTTGCTATATTTATGTAGCTTTTTAAACATGAGCCTCTGTTCTTAATTTTGTGTCCTCCCCCTTTGAGCACAGTGAATGTTTGTGATGATAGATCTCCTTTTCCTTATTAGCTTGTTCTTACTGGTTACTAAGCAGTATGTTCCCAGCATGCTAGAATCCCTCTCCCGTGGTAGAAATTATCTCTGTTTAATTTAGGAAGTGTGCATTATTCCCAGGAGAGAAGAGCACAGTGTCCTGAAGTGGTACATATTCTGCAATGTTCTGATTTATTTTAGCCATTAATTTTATTCAGTATTACAATCTGTAGGAATAAAATATTTTAGAAAGAGAAACAAGATAAATACCTATTTAGAACTATTAAACACAGACCAGACTGTCTCTCTCTCTGGATTTTATCAAGCATGGGGGCAGGGGGGTCCCTAAGTCTGAGATTTTAAATGAATTATGAAGACTGTTCAACAAGTCAGCATTTCAAAGGGCGGTCATGACAGGTGATACCCGATTTTAAAGTCTGTAGCCCAGTTAAACTCTACAGATGAGTGACAAAGGCCTTTTAATTAATACTCAATCAATCATGAGTTTTCACATATTAAGCATCTATTTTGTGCCAGACACTGTGCGGGATTCTGCTTTTCCTGTAGATTGGTGTGTGTGTGTGTGTGTGTGTGTGTGTGTGTGTGTGTGTGTGTGTGTGTGTGTTTCTGCCTCTACTCCCAACCATTACAAAATATTATACTTCTGCACCTATTGTGTTATCACCTTTTCCTTATTATACTTCCTTTTATTCATCTTAACTAAAAGAGGAAATTCAGTTATATTTTTAAGTATTCATTACATTTATTAAATAAACCTTTGTTCCTTATAGTGTTCTGTCTCATTAAGAAAACTTAAGGTGCCTTTTTATTTATAAAGCCTTTGTTCATCACATTCTACTCCATACACACACACACACACACACACAGTGATTAACAAAGCTTCGGACTCTTAGAAGGTAATTACATTGGCAGCTTTGGTCTTGGCTTTGATCTTCAATTTTATATTTCTGTGTTCTTTTGGTATGTGTTTATTCATTTCATTAATTATCTGAAATGCTGAAAGATAGCAAATCATCTAGAGCTGAGATAGGCAAACATTTTCCTGTAAAAAGTCAAAACTAAGGATCAATGTTTTAGGCCTTTTTTGCAGACCATATGGTCTGTCATAATAGTACTTAACTCTACCGTCAATCGTAGTACAAAACTGGCCAGAGACAATACATAAATGAATGGGTGTAGCTCTAGTCCAATAAAACTTGATTCACAAAAGCAGGCAGCAAATATATACATAGTTTGTTAACCCCTTTTCTAGTGTGAATTTAATAAATGATCATCTCAACTTCTCATATAATTCTCTGCTGCTTCTCGCATACTAAAGAAGGAGCTCTGAAAAAATTAAAAAAAGAAATAAAGAAGAGGGCTCTGGTGAACAGGTGACTGTAGAGAAAATACTAAGCAGTGTTGCCAGCAGTTTGTTTTTTTCTTACCTCCTTATGAAGCTTTTTTTTTTTTAAAGAGTTGTGGGGTTTTTTTAAAGATTTTTATTGGGGAATTGGGGGGATGGGAACAGCGCTGGGGAATTGGGGGAAGGGGAACAGACAAGTTGCTGTCCTTTT